>NC_133130.1:155007015-155307015 GCF_048418815.1 Hemitrygon akajei | reverse complement strand
ACACTGCTCCTTGAAGATGTCCTGGGTGCTTTATATATGAGGATACGAGAAGTAACTTTATTTTACACAGAGAGTGGTAGGTGCCAGGAACTGGTCGCCATAGGTGGTATTGAAAGCAAGTATAAAAATGGTGCTTAAAAAGCATTTAGAGAGTTACACAAACTTGTGAGGAATGGAGGTTTTGGATCTTATACAGAGAAATAAGCTTAGTTTAATTTGGTATCCTGGTTGGCACAGACATCATCAGCTGAAATGCCTGTTCTTGTGCTGTTCCATTCTATGTTCTACATTCCAGATATCCACTGTGAGCCCCCAATAAATATGGCCTATTTCCCTCCTTTCAGTGATGATGAAAGAAGGGATAAATGAAGAAGGTCACCATTTCCTTCTGTGCACCAGCAGAAGCATTGACAATCTAAATAAATTGATAGTGAAGACCAAGATCTCAAGTTCAGCAGCGGTGATTACTTTCCTCCTGAGTGCTTGAGACTTGGATTACCTGGAGGAGACACCTAAAGATGCTACCTTCACAAAACCCTCCAAACCTACAGGCAGAATAAATGAAACAAAATCAGTGTCCCTTCCAAGATGAAAATCCCTAACACAGAGACTCCAGCTTTTTATCATTTATAGGTCAAACCATAACACAAGCTTTCCAAAACAGGCCAGATATCAGTCCTGATGAAGAGCTTCTGCCGAGACAATAAGATACAGGAGCAGAATTAGGCCATTTGCCCCATCTTGTCTGCTCTACCATTTCATCATGGCTGATCTAATTTTTCTCTCAGCCTCAATCTCCTGCCTTCTCCCAGTATCCTATCATGCCTTGACCAATCAAAAATGTATCAACCTCTGACTTAAATATACAAAAAGGCTGAGCCTCCACAGCTGCCTGTAGTAGAGAATTCCACAGATTGACCATACTTTGGCTAAAGAAATTCCTCCTCATCTCTGTTCTAAAAGTACGCCCCACTATACTGAGTCTCTGTCCTCTGATCTTAGATTCTCTCACCATAGGAGACATCCTCTTCACATCCAAGGCAACACTTGTCCATTTCCCTCTACAGATCTCCTTGACCATGTCATGTTTCCCAAAGCAGGCACTCTGTTTCACACTCATTCATGAGAAGAGATTATTAGGAAGAAAATAATCAAGATATCTTCAAAATCTCCTTGAAATTTGCAACGTCCTCTCTTAATCCTGACTGCAAAAGTCAAGAATGAAAGTGAAAACCTCCAGTCTATGTATCAGGGGCTAATGGAATATCTGTGTAAATGGCAGAGGGAGCACTGCAATATATGGTGAATAAGTTGATTACCCACATTCTCCCTGAAGGTCATAACTCCATTGCACAATTGTCATCCATTGATACCAAGCTGCATACAGTTCTGAACAAGATCCCCTTTAAATTCAAAAGCAGCCAAAATTAGTTTTTGAAGTCCTCAACAAAAGTTTTCAAGAAATGTAGAGGACAGGAATGTCATTCAAGCATGTCACTGCATTCAGATCAGTTTTTGTTCTGGTCCTCAGAGTATTTAATATTTAATTTTACAAAGGAGCTGAATGGTGTCATCTTTGTAAGTTGTGCACTTGTGGCAAGAGTTCTGGAGGCTATTTTGAAGTTATTTCCTCTAGTTAACGTCAGAAGAAAGATTTTCTCTAGGATGTAAAATTAATTGGCAAATACTCCAAACAAGGACTACCTTGCTGAGATAAAGGTTGAACTTCCCAAAATCTTTGTTGTGTTTAATATGATCATGGCCCTATAACTGATATCTTTTGCAATGTCAAACCTCAAACACGTTTCACCCCACACAGGAACGTTCTGGGATAAATGTAGATGTGAATAAATCTAGTGTTGTTTAAAAGGTGACACGTGCACTAAACTGGTCTACTGAATGGGGTGAAACTGATTACTGACTTATGGAAATATGTGCCAATTTTCTTTCCTCCTATTACTGGTATTAACCCTCAACAATAGCGATCAGTTAGTCACAGAGAGAATCTAGTTTTTCTGACAAATACCTTTATTGGTTTAGTTAATGACAAACACGTCATTATACAAAGCTAAACACCTATACTCAAATCCACTAAATTTTCATGACATTCTCTGAAGTCAAAGATTAGAAGAGGTACTATTTGGGGAAAAGGAGTCTACACTGACCAATTGTACCTCCATATCCTGATGAAATTTCCATATTTCCAACCGTGAGTCATCCACTTCTTCAGTGGTCGGTCTCCAGAGTTGTCATTGCCTGTATTTCCAAATCCTCCGTTCTTATCTTTTCCATTATGAGATGAATGTGTTATGTATCAATTTTGTTGGTTCTGGCTCATCTGACGGACCTGTATCAGCTTCTTATTGGATTTGGCCCAAGGACCCAAACAGTATACTTGTGCCTCATGTAACTTTGTTTGTTCTTTCTAACACAGAGAAATTCAAACATGCTTAGCTAGGCCAGCCAAACACTGGGTTCAGGCTACTTCAGGTCACAGGATGTTCTTTCTGCAAGCTTGCAATTTTTACATAACCAAAGTTCTTGGCTACTCTTTCCTATATGCTTTTGCAATGTTTAATGTTCATGGCTCACTTTTCTCTACTCAGGACACTGGAAAAGAGTCAGGTACGAGGTCATGAATTTATAGAGAGCTACAGCATGGAAACAGGCCCTCCACACTGACCATCAACAATCTATTTATACTAATTGTATATTATCATATATTAATCACATTTTTTCTCCCCACATTACTATCAACTTTCATGACATTCTGCTCCTAACCTATGCATTTGAGGGAGAGTGTTGCCCAGGTTTTCTGTGTTTTGGATGTGGACTTGGTCTGTAGACTTTTTTCAGTCTTTTATATTCTGTGTTTTTTTGCCCGATCTTTCTTTTTTGTGTGTGGGGGGAGAGATTGATGGTTGGTCTGCCTGTTCCATTTTTGTTCATTTTTTTGTGCAGAAGGAAGGATTTGGGGTTGATGTGCCTATTCCGTTTTTGTCATTTTTTTTTAGTGGGGAGGTGGGATTTAGGGGTTGATGATCGTGTTGCCTTCTTTTCTTTCTTGGTTTCGTGGCTACCCAGAGGAGAAGAATTTCAGTGTTGTATTCTTTGATAATAAGTGAACCTTTGACCTTTGATAAAGTCATAATCTATTCAAATTTCCAAGTCAAGCTGATATGTGACTAGGAACAAGAGCTAGAGGGGTGTAAATTTGGGAGGTGATGTTGACATAGCACGGAAAGTGACACAATGAGAGCAGCAAAGTCCAAATTGATGGCAAGGCTAAGGTAATGATAAGGAGTCAAAGAGGGAAGTAATAAAAGGGATGGAAATAACAAGTGCAGGATAGGCTCGGATGAAGGCTTGAAGTCAACAAGAATGATAAATTAATTGATATAAATATTGAGAGAGGAAATAGTGAAACTGTCTTGGATGAACAGTTTAAAATGAAGATATTCAATGTGAGGTGATGGGGGTGGGGCAGGAAGAAATGATCCAATGAGAGTGCATGGGATTAGTTGGTGATAAGGGATAATCGACACGACAATGAATGAAAGAAATAGCCCTGCCATTACTATATTGGAAGCTGGACTTAATGTTCACATGACATTCATCAAGGATGTGATGTCGTTGCTATCAGCTCATGGATTGCAAAGATTTTCTCTAAAAATGTACAAGAGTTCTAAGGGAAGATTCAGAGAGGTGCTGAAGTAAATGTTTCACTAGTAGAATCATGGTGAGACAGGAAGAAAAATACTGGCATAAATCACTCCCATCTCACCCATGATGCAGGACGGTCAGTAAAGAAAATGGGACAGCTGGAGTGACAGCTTCTAAGATGGCTGTCTGCATTTGTAGGAGGTCAAGAGAGGCTCCAAGAGAAGTTGTAGACACATCTATGAGGGAATCAAGCTTAGGACATGACAGAAGTGTCAGAACATTGAGGAGAATTAAAGCATTTTAAACAGTGAGAACCCAAAAGCAGAGATCATCATTCAAATGGGCTCCCATTTATGTTATGTTTCATTATTTTTCTGGATAATTACCTTAGTTCAACATGTTAAGTAATCTCAAGGAAAAAGTGACATCAGAATTATTGATGGGTTTTGGAAAACTGTCAAATTACTCCAGCCAAAATTATGACAGATGGAGTTATTGGTAAAAGGCATGTATATTTATATTTATGTTCATCAGTTTCCTTTTTAATGCTATAAACACAGGCCAAAGTAGTGAATAATCGATTCATTGTCAGAGTGCTTAAAAACATCTACAACAGTAACTCAATAATGTTGAATCAAATCTCATTCTTTTGGTTCCTGATGCTATCCTAACATCTCAAGACAATCAAACTTCTTGCACACTTTTTAATCTTCACCTTCTTTTAAAACCTCCAGATTTATCAGTACCCTATACATGTTTGGAGTCACTTCATTTCAGTATGTGATCTTTAATTTATTCTCACACTTAATTGTTCTCTTTCTTTTCAAATTAGCTGCCTGTTGTCATGTAATCTTGACAATCGTGTTTCACAGTAAGGAAGAAAGGAAAGAGAGTAACAATAACCTGCCATCAGAATCATTTTTAAAGCTTCTTGTGTGAATAGCAATGTATAATCCAAAAATTTAGATGTAAAGCCTTTTGCAAAATCTAACCCTAATTTTGGTTGTTTTCTTTTAACGGTTTAAAAAGGCAAAGCAAAACTGTAAGGAAGAGTTATATATAATTGGTGCAAAAAAGAGTTGAAGAAGGAACCTGACGTTATAAATTATATTTATTTAACTAATGACAAAATAGAGAGATGCTCTTGGAAAGCTGGATCTGTACTTTATTCAGTTCCAACCTCATATGAAATGCCTGTACTCAGGGAAGTTTACTAGTATTTATGGTAATTGAACCATTAGTTAACTGAATGCAAATTATCTAGGCAAAGTAGCAGTGATAGAAATTCTAACCAACACGCAACTAACAACAGTGTCTGATACAACAGTAGATAATTTTAGAAATGGCTGTTTGTGACTTTCAGCAGTGGGGTACTATCGAGAAACAATGTATCAAGTGGATGAAGTAAGCTGGAATATCCAACAAGATCCAATACATGGGGTGCATTGTATTAAATCACTTTGCTAATATCATCCAGTTAAAATGCCTGTCATTTGCTTTTTTGTCATTCATAGAGATTTGACACAGTATATGTGCATTTTATAAAAGTCATGGAATCTAGAAAATTACAGACCCTTCAGCCCATCTAGTCCATGCCTGAGCATTGAAATTGCCCAGTCCTATTCACCTGCATCCAAACCTTACCCATCCAGACTTTGAAACGTTGAAATCGAGCTTGCTTGCACCACTTGTGCAGGCAACTCATTCCACACTCTCACCACCCTCTGAGTTTCCCCTCATGTTCCCCTTAAACCTTTCACCTTTCACCCATGACCTCTAGTTGAAGTCACACCCAAACTCCGTGGAAAAAGCCTGCTTGCATTTAGCCTGTGTATGCCCCTCATAATTTTATCTTTCTCTATCCAATCTCCTCTCAATCTTCTATGTTCCATGTGCCCATATTTGTTACCAAACTGAACATTTTATTTTTGTTTACAACAGCATTATGTTATGATATAATTCACTATGAAATGAGGAGGTCTCATTTCATGAGTACCTGCGGACAGAAATTCATCCACAGCCATTTGCATTCAAGGAGAATGAGGCAACGCTGATCATTGAATTCCTATTCCAAACCTTGATCCCATTTGAAATTGGAGATTGAATTCCATCCCACAAAATTTCAAAAGCAGAGTTCATCTCATAGCTTGCAATATATTCCACATATAACACAAATGACGAAGAACAAATGTCTTAGTCTTTCAATTTTTGGTTAATAAATCATTTAAATGGAATTATCATGATATAAAAATGACAGCTATGTAAAGTGAACAAAGATGTATTTGCTTTTAACACCCTTCCTCCATTTTGAAAAAAACCTATTCTAGCATCAATACCAGTTGCTGAACATCAAACAATGTCAACAAAGTTTTAGTTACAAAAAAAATCTTGTTTCTCTTTTTGGGGTTGAGGATCATTAGCAATAACCATTAACAATACGAATCTGGGAACTGCTATCAATATTACCATGTGAAATCAGAATATTGGTTACAAACTCAAATTAGGCCAATTTGATAAAATACTTCTTTGGTGATCATGATAGTTAAAAGAATCGAGACTAGTCTCAATTTAATGCTGAGGTAACATAATGGCACATTATAAAAACAATTCCAAAACCAGAAACTTATCAGTTTGTGGTAAAAACGCTAGATGAATGCAATCCTTAAATAGTTCAGACACAGGACATTGTTTGAAAGAAAAGGAACTATTCAGACTTACTATGGTTTAAAAAAGGGTAACTACCTCCTAATTCTTTCACAGATATCAGTTAACTAAAAAATTGCCATTTTTTAGAAATATAAATTTCCATACTCACTGGATCTTATTGGTGGTCGAATTTCATACTGATGCTACTTTTGCTGCAACAGGTCATGCTTTAATGCACTCCTTGTTTTTGTAAATTGAACATTATTAAGAATTCATCTCCAGTCCTTAAAATATAGTAATCTTTTATCAGCTATCCTGCACAGTTTTTCTTAAAGTTTTTGCTTTTTCTCTTAAAGTTTTTGCTGTGTTTTACCGCAGCTAGTTATTCATGTGGAGATAAGTTCTGCGTGAGAGGAGATTGTTACTGATTGTTACACTTACCTCCCTGGTCATGTTGCCCTCTATCAGGTGGTAGAGTGGAATAATACGGGTAATCTCCAGCAGCACAGGGGTTGGACTGGCCTGATCCTTGCCTTGCCGGTGGCAAAGATGACACGAAGAGGGGCATTGCCCTTTCTCCTCACACTCAATCTCCACACCAGTTATAGGTTGTTCATCTGACAGCATCTGGGCACCCAGTAAACTTGACAGGTAGGAAATGAATGGTATTGATTTGATTATCTTCTTGTTTCCCAATTCAGTTGTTTCTGAAAGAAAAGAAACAAAAATAAATATTAAAGCAAATGGGCTATAGCGAATGATTTATAGGATGCGGTGAGGAATTCAATGTGATATGGCAGTTCATGATTTTACACAACTGAACTTGGAGACTACTGTATGAAAAATCAAAGGGTATTCATTTGTCAGTAGTTACATGAACTAAGACAAATTGTAAGGTTATTATCAAATCAAGTAAAGCACTAATATTAAAACTTACTCAACCAAGAGATGATGTATAGGAAGCAGTGTAAAAAATATTTCCTATGACTTGTATGCTAAAGCAACCACCAAGCATTTTCTTACACCTTTCAGAATCAGGTGTAATATCACCGGCCTATGTCTTGAAAATTATTGTCATTGCGGCAATACAGTGCAATACATAATAACAGAGAAGAAAAAGGTGAAGTGCAGAAAATGTGTGTGTATATATAAGTAGTGCAAAAATAAAAATAAAATATAGTTCATGGGTTTAATGTCCATTATAAATCCGGCAACATTAAGAACATATAATGTCCTTTATTTTAAACTGTTTTAGGTTTGACGATAAATAATAGTTTATAATTACATTTAAAATTATGGCATTTGGGAGATGATGATGAAACTATATAATAGGCATCCGTTAGTCTCATGAGACCGTGGATTTGGGCAAGGTTGTATGGGAGACCGGCAGTTGCCCATGCTGCAAGCCTTCCCCTCTCCACGCCACCGATGTTGTCCAAGGGAAGGGCACTAGGACTCAAGCGGAGCAATGTGTTGTTAAGTGTCTTGCTCAAGGACACAACACGCTGCCTCAGCTGAGGCTCGAACTAGTGACCTTCAGATCACTAGACCGATGCCTTATCCACTAGGCCACGCGCCAACACATGAAACTATAGAGGGACAGTAAACATGGTAACATGGACTGGGAAATGCTGACATAGCAATTTGCAAATGTAGCCATATCAGCACTGTGCTGATATGGTACTATGGTGGATTGTGTTTTATGTTAGCATAAATGCAAAATTAAAATATATAGTATCAAAAAGTGATTCTGTGATATGAAAAATAAATGGATATAAATCAATATCAATGGTTTCCAATGGATACAGAAGAAAATAAACTGAAGAACATAAATTTATGGTGACTAGTGCAGGAAGAGTGTGCTAGTGTTCCTGACCTTTCAATGTGCAATGACTGGAGATAGTTGTAGACAAGTCAGCACCAGCTGCTTGGATTCTTCACTCTACCACTTGTCTGGGGCCTTCTGTTGCCTTCAATATTGAGATCTTTCAGAAAGCAGAGCAGCCTTCCTTTGGTTTAGAGAGCAGCTTGCCTCCCTGTCCATGCATCAAAAAATTGGTAGTACACCTAACAATGTTGAAAATTGGGCCTTACTCTTCCACATGACAAATGGTTGCAGATTTCCTGCTTGAGTCCTCATGGCCATAAGCAGAAAACACTTACATTGAGAGATCTACCATAGACCTGTGCCAGCTGACAACAGTCACAGGAACAAGCACAGCAATCTGAATGGAGAAAAATTGCAACAGAGTAAAAAGGTATGTGTCAGATGTATGTGATTGCTTTTTTTTGTTTTACAAAAAGTTAAATCATTCTACAGTGAACAATGGATTTAATTTTCATCAGATCTTGAATATATTTTACTGTTTGCCAGACTCATGGAATTGCTTTGACAGATGGTTCAACTTGGTTGTCTGACCAGTGGAGACTTATGCTCAGAAGGCAGGACCTCACTGTCAGATGTTAGTCAATTTTGCGTAAGAAGAAAGCTCCAAAGCGGAATTAGCAGGCAAGTGGCTAGAGAGCTCAGGTGGACAACAGTTCTGCAGACATTTTAAGAACAATGCTAAAAATGTTGTACAAAAGTTGGAGGAAGAATTATTATAAGCAGAACAAAAAACATGAAATGAAATAATTGTAGGCTTAATATGAAAGACTGACTGAAAAAGGATAAAACCAAAGTTGCTATTCTATATTAAAACTTTGACGTCAGTTAGTCTAGAATTAACAAATAAATTGCAAAGTTATGACATTGATTCATATTTAAAACCTCAAGTCTGTGTTTATAATGACTCCATTAAGAATTATTTGAAAATGTAATGATCTTCCAAGATTTAGAACATTGCCTACTTAAAGTAGAAATCATCCAGTAATAATTATTTTGTGGTTTCAAATTTAGAACAGACTGATATGCTAGAAATACTGAGATATATTTTCAACTTTCCATCCATGCATAAAAAATTAGTCTACATTAAAGGCAGTCAGTTGAAAACCACAGGGTTATATGTGAATAGCAAATAGAACATTTACGCCAACTTCATCAACTGTGCAGTAAGGCAGTAGAATATTGCTTCAAGAATGCTTTACCAAACAAAATTTAACATTCACCCAAATAAGGCAAGTGGATAACAGTCAGTTCAAAGGGATTGAATTTAATGAATGCAATTAAGGCAGAGAGATAGAAAGGTTTAAGGGAGGGATTTTAAGAGCAAGATAGCTGAAGACATGACTTTTCAATGGAGTGATTAAAACTGGGGATGAACAAAAGGTTGGAAATGGTCGGAGTGCATCTATGTTGGAGGTTTGCAAGGCTCAGGAGGCCAAGACTAAGGCAATGGAGAATTTGTAACAAGGCTGAGAATGTTTTAAAAAAGAGACATTGCTTAACATAGAGCAGCTATAGTACAGAGAGTAGAGAGTTAATATGCAAGATGAACTTGAATTTGAGTTAAATCAGAATATTTAACTTTTTAGGTGTTCGGCCTTTCAACAGAACTCTTGATACATCATTGACCTAATACATTAACTCTTTTTCTCTCTCCAAAGATGCTGCCTGATATGGTGAGCATTAACAGCATGTTTAGCTTTAGGTTCAGATTTCCAGCATTTGTAGACTTCTGCTATTCATGGAAGATTTGATTTTTTATTATACTGGGCACTCATAAAACTTTACTCCAATACGATGTGCACAAGATCCCGGGAGAACGCCAAATAACTATGACAACTTGCTATATGCTTCCATCAGAGTGTATTTCAAAATAACTCAATTTATTTTATATAGGAATCAATAAATATCATTTCCATTGACATAACCTAAGAATTCTGAAGAGGTATATTTTGTCTTACATAATTTATTGGAAACAATAGTTATTAATTTCAGTCCAATGGGAAGTGGGATAAGAGAGAATGTCTGTGGTGGGTAGTGTCTTTAATGGTGCTGGATGCTTCACTGAGCAAATGAGAAGAGAAGGCAGAATCCATGGAGACAAGGCTGATTTCCGAGATGTGTAGAGCTGTGTCCACAACTCTCTGCTGTTTCTTGCAATCACAGGAGAACAGTTGCCATTCCAAACTGTGATGCATCCGAATAGGATGCTTTCTATGGTGACTGAAAATAGTCAGTGAGTCTCAAAGTGGACCTGCCAAATTTCTTTGGCCTCCTGAGGAAGTCAAGGAGCTGATGAACTTCCTTAATTGTAGCATCTATGTTGCTGGTCCAGGACAGGCTAATGATGAAGTTCACTCCCAGAACTTTAAGATTTCATGGTCTTGAACTCAGTATCATTGGTGTGAACAGAAGTACATAGAACAGAGGAAAGAACAGCACATGAATCTGCCTTCAGCCCACAATATTGTGCTGAACCAATTAAGGGAATGACACCAAATCATCTCTGCCTGTACAGGTGTCATCATAATTTCCCAATCATAAGACCAGAGGACTGTAAGATGTAGGAGCAGAATTAGGCCATTTGGTCCATCGAGTCTGCTCCACCACTTCATTATGGCTGATCCAATTTTCCTCTCAGCTCCAATCCCCGTATCCCTTCGTGCCCTGACCAATCAAGAACCTTTCAAGCTCTACCTTAAATACACAGAAAGACCTGACCTCCACAACTGCCCATGGCAAAGAATTCCACAGACACTATTGGGCAATAGAAATTCTTCCTCAACTCCGTTCTAAAAGGACAGCCCTCTATTCTGAGGCTATGTCCTCTGGTCTTAGACTCTCCCACCGCAGGAAACATACTGTCCACATCCACTCTATCAAGGCCTTTCATCATTCAATAGGTTTCAATAAGGTCACCCCTCATTCTTCTGAATCCTAGTGAATACAGGCCTAGAGCCATCAAACACTTTTCATATGACAAGCCATTCAATCCTGGAATAATTTTTGTGAGCTTCCTTTGAACCCTCTCCAGTTTCAGCACATCCTTTCTAAGATAAGGGACCCAAAACTGCTCACAATACTCCAAGTGAGGCCTCACCGGTACTTTATAAAGTCTCAACATTACATCCTTGCTTTTATATTCTAGTCCCCTTGAAATGAAAGCTAACATTGCATTTGCCTTCCTGCAAATTAACCTTTAGGAAATCCTGCACAAGGATTCCTGTCCCTTTGCACCTCAGTTATTTTGTATTTTCTCTCCATTTAGAAAATTGTCAACCCTTTCATTTCTTCTACCAAAATGCATGACCATATGCTTCCCAACATTGTATTCTATACTCTTTTTCTTTGCCTATTCTTCTATTCTGCCTAAATCCTGCTGCAGCCTCCCTACTCCCTCAAAACTACCTTCCCCTCCTCCTGTCTCTATATTGCCTGCAAACTTTGCAACAAAACCATCAATTCCACATCCAAATCATTGACATATAACGGAAAAGTAATCAGTCCCAACTGGAACACCACTAGTCACCGGCAGCCAGCCAGAAAAAGGCTCCCTTTATTCCCACTCAATGCCTCCTGCCAATCAGCCACTGCTTTATCCATGCTAGTATCATTTCTGTACTACCATTATCTATCCTGTTTGTTATTTCTTCAAAGAATTCCAACAGATTTGTCAGGCAAGATTTTCCCTTGAAGAACCCATATTGACTATAGCCTATTTTATCATGTGGCTGCAAGTACTCTGAGACCTCATCCTTAATAATCAACTCCAACATCTTCCCAACCACTGAATTCAGATGAACTTGCCTATAGTTTCCTTTCTTCTGCCTCACTCCCTTCTTGAAGAGTGGAGTGACATTTGCAATTTTCAAGTTTTCCATAAACATTCCAGTGTCTAGTGATTCTTGAAAAATCATTACTAATGTCTTCACAGTCTCTTCGGCCACCTCTTTCAGAAATCTAGGGTGTACACCATCTGACCCAGATGACTTATCTACGTTCAGACCTTTCAGTTTCCCAAGAACCTTCTCTCTAGTTATGGTAACTTCACAAACTTCATGACCCCTGACATCTGGAATTTCCACTGTACTGCTGGTGTCTTCCACCATGAAGACAGATGCAAAATACTTATTCAGTTTGTCTACTATTTTGTTGTCTACCATTACTACTATTACCATTATTGGATCATCTTCCAGTGGTCCAATATCAATTCTCGCTTCTCTTTTACACTTAATGTGTCTGAAGAAGCTTTGGTGTCCTCTTTAATATTATTGGCTAGCTTATCTTGTATTCCATCTTTACCTTCTTAATGACTTTTTTAGTTGCTTTCTGTTGGTGTTTAAATGCTTTCCAATCCTCTAACTTCCCACTACTTTTTGCTCTATTATATGCACTTTCTTTGGCTTTTATGTTGGCTTCGACTTCTCATTAGCCGCGGTTATGTCATCTTGCCTTTAGAATACTTTTTCCCCTTTGGGATGTCCATATCCTGCACCTTCCAAATTGCTTCCAGAAATTCCAGCCATTGCTGTTCTGCCATCATCTCTGCCAGTGTTTTTTTTTCCAATCATTGCTGAAACACTCCTCTTGCATGCCTCTGTAATTCCCTTTACTCCACTGTAATATTGATACATCAGACTTTATCTTCTTCATCTCCAACTTCATGGTGAATTTGATTATTTTCCCCTAAGGATTATTTTACTTTAAGCTCTCAAATCAATTCTGACTCATTGCAAAACACCAAATCCAGAATAACTAACCCTCTCGTGGGTTCAACCAGAAACTGTTCTAAAAAGCCATCTTGTAGGTACTCTTGAAATTTCCCCTCCTGGAATCCAGGACCAACCTGATTTTCCCAATCTACCTGCATATTGAAGACCCCATGACTATTGTAACATTGCCCTTTTGGCATGCATTTTCTATCTCCCATTGTAATTTGTAGACCACATTCTTACCACTGTCTAAGGGTCTGTTTACAATCAGGGTCTTTTTACCCTTGCAGTTCCTTAGCTCTATCCTCAATGATTCAACACCTTCCAACCCTATGTCACCTGTTTCTAATGATTTGATTTGATTTTTTACCAACAGAGTAACACTGCCCCCTCTGCCTTCCTGCCTGTCCTTTTGATACAATGTGTGTCATTGGACATGAAGCTCCCAGCTGTAATCTCCTTTCAGCCATGATTCAGTGATGCCTACAACATCGTACCTGCCAATCTACAACTGTGCTGCAAGTTCATCTACCTTATTCCATATACTGCGGTCATTCAAATACAACACCTTCAGTCCTGTATTCACCCTTCTTGATTTTGTCCCGCCTTTTACATTGTAGCTCATCAGAATCAGAATCAGAACCTAGTTTATTACCACCGTGAAATGTGTTAACTTATCTCACTGAATTTGTTAGCTTAGCAAAGTTTGTTAACTTAGCTCATCCTGTTGACTACAATTACGCCCTATCAACAGTCTCTTCTTACTACACATTGCCTCTGTTTGTAAGCCAGCTACTTCATCTTCAGCACTATTGTCCACCTTTCCTATGACACGTCTTGCATTGAAATATCGGCAGCTCAGGACAGTAGTCGCACCTGCTCAACCGTTTGATTCCTAACTTTGTCTGAGGTCGAACATCTGTCTCCACAACCTCTCCACTAACTGTTCTGGCACTCTGGTTCCCACCCCCCTGCAACTTTAGTTTCAACCCCACCATGCAGCATTAACAAACCTTCCCGCTCGGATATTAGTCCCCCTCCAGTCCAGATGCAAACCGTCCCTTCTGTACAGGTCCTGTCTTCCCTGGAAAAGAGCTCAATGATCCAATAATCTTATGTCTTCCCTCCTACATGAACTCCTTAGCCACGTATTAAACTATATAGTCTTCCTAGCTCTGGCCTCCTAGCAGGTGGCATGGGTAGCAATCCTGAGATCACAACCCTGGATGTCCTGCCCTTTAACTTAGCACCAACTCCCTGAACTCCTAATGCAGAGCCTCGTCACTTTTCCTATCCATGTCATTGGTACCTACATGGACCAGGACTTCTAGCTGTTCACCCTCCCACTTAAAAATGCTGAGGACTCGATCTGAGATATCCCAGATCTTGGCAGCTGGGAGGCAACATACTATCCAGGAATCTCGTTCTTGCCCACAGAACCTCCTGTCCGTTCCCCTAACTAACAAATCCCCTATCACCAGTGAGTCTCTTCTCGCCACTTCCCTTCTGAGTCACAGAGGCAAACTCTGTGCCAGAGACTTGCCCACTGCAACTTCCTTTTGCTAGGTCATTCCATCCGACAGTATCCACAGTGATAACAGGGATGGCCATAGGAGTACTCTGCACTAGCTCCTTAACCCCCTTCCTTTCCTGACTGTCACTCAGTTTCCTGTGTCACACCTTGGGTGTGTGTAACTACCTCCCTAGAAGTCGTATCTATCACCCCTTCAACCTCCAGAATAATCCAGAGTTCATCCAGTTCCAGCTCCAACTACTTGATGAGGTTTGTTAGAAGCTGCAGCTGGGTGCAGTTCTTGCAGTCATCAAGTACATTGGAAGTCCCCCTGCATTCTCTTGTCCTGCAAGAGGAGCATTTCACTATCCTGTCTGTCGTCCCTGCTGTCCTAACTGAGAAAAATAAAGAAAGAAATGGAAAAAAAAGATTTCCTTTCCTTTGCTTTCTCTGAGTGCAACCTCTCTTTGCTGAAGCCTCGCGGACCTAAAGTCTTAAGATCACCATTCTGGCTATGTCCACTCAGATGATGGCCACCGCGCTTGTCTCTGCTGTCCTTTAATTTGCTCATACTAATAAATTCCAAACGCCAACTGGTCGCTAGTCAAAGCTTTATTACATTGCTGTGACCTGTTCCTGCCTTTTATGCTCAGATAGTGGACCTGATTGAAGTCCCCTTCTCTTCAAACTTCCGATGTCCAGATTGGCTGCCAGTCAAAGCTCTATTACAAGAATTTCAATAATCAAATTATCCTCGGGGATAATACTACTTTAAAGCAGTGGTTCTGAACGTGTGTCATATGGCCCCCCAGGGGGTCATGCCAGATTTTGTAGGGGCCACAAGTTTTAAAAAAAACATGAAACTGGGGTTTCTGAATGGGCCATGATAAATTCACTGTTGTAATGAAATATTATAAATACACAAAAATAAAAAGAAATATGTAATTTAATTGGAGCACTGAATGAAATGAATGAGAAAATATCCTAGATGATACAAATGAGGCAGCAAAATAGCTTAGCCTGTTTGTGTGTGGAGTGGGGTGGGGGGAGGTAGCGGCACATCAATCATTACCTCTGCTCCTGCTTGACCACACACAACTCACCATTCACACACAGAGGGGTGGCCTGCTGAGGCCCAATCCGTATCCATATCCACACCCAGTCAGCGATTATACAGTGAGCAGGCAGCTGTGACACCGACAACATGCTCCACCAGCTAGTGATTATCATTACCTTGTTACAGATAATTACATGTTAATATGGAACCAGCACATCTAATTCCAACTGAAAGACTGCCAGAAGTTGCCAGGTTTTCCATACCACAACCCTTATCAGAAGGGAATTAACATGGAAAATCTGGCAACAGCCGTGTTGTAGTAATCTAATTAAAACACTGGACTGAAGGTTGGGCGGGTCTGTCTGCAGCAAGGACAATCAGTAAGTATGCAGCAGGAGGCTGCTTTTGTTTGCATTCCACTGACCCGTGCATGTTATATTACTTATAAAATGTGACATGAAGGCTGCAGTTACTGCAGTTGGATCATCTGCCAGAAACGGCTAAATTGTGAAAAGGCAAGAACTTGTGGTTTACCACTGCATCACTATCTACCACTACAACTTTCATTAAATCCCTGATACTTGTCATATTTTGAAAGGAATTTCCAACACTCTGTACAAGTTTGCTGTTGACACTATTGTTGTAGGCCGTATCAAAGGTAGTGATGAATCAGCCTGCAAGAGGGAGATTAAAAGTTTGGCTGAGTGGTATAATTACAACACTCTCTCACTCAATGTCAAGAAGTCTGAGTGTAGACCAGGAGAGGGAAGCTATAGGTCTATGAGCCAGTACTCATCAGCGGATCAGAGTTGGAGAGGGTCAGTAACTTTAAATTCTTGGGTGTCACGATCTCAGTGGACCTGTCCTGGACCCATAATATAAATATAATTGCAAAGAAGGCATGACAGTGCCTCTACTTCCTCAGGACACTGCAAGGATTTAGAATGTCATCATAAACATTGCCAAACTTATACAGATGTGTGGTGGAAATGGTGCTGACTAGCTGCATTATGGCCCGTTATGGGAACACCAATGCCTTTGAGTGGAAAGTTCTAAAAAGGTAGTGCATTCAGTCCAGTACATAATGGGTAAAGCAAATGAGCACATCAAAGCAGTATCCATCATCAAAGATCCTTATCATACATGCTATGCTTTTTCTTGCTGCTGCCATCAGGTAGAAAGTACAGGAGCCTCAGGACTCACACCACCAGGTTCAAGAACAGTTACTACCCCTCAACCAGCAGGCTCTTGAACAAAATGGGTAACTAAACTCATTCTATTTCAGGTTTTCAATAGACAATAGACAATAGGTGCAGGAGTAGGCCATTCAGCCCTTCAAGCCAGCACCGCCATTCAAAGTGATCATGGCTGATCATCCACAATCAGTAACCCGTTCCTGCCTTCTCCCCATATCCCTTGACTCCGCTATCTTTAAGAGCTCTATCTAACTTTTTCTTGAAAGCATCCAGAGAATTGGCCTCCACTGCATTCTGAGGCAAAGCATTCCAAAGATCCACGACTCTCTGGGTGAAAAAGTTTTTCCTCAACTCCGTTCTAAATGGCCTACCCCTTATTCTTAAACTGTGGCCTCTGGTTCTGGATTCCCCCAACATCGGGAACATGTTTCCTGCCTCTAGTGTGTCCGATCCCTTAATAATCTTAAATGTTTCAATCAGATCCCCTTTCATCCTTCTAAATTCCAGTGTATACAAGCCCAGTTGCTCCAATCTTTTAACATATGACAATCCCGCCATCCTGGGAATCAACCTCATGAACCTACGCTCGTGAACCTCTATAGCAAGAATGTCCTTCCTCAAATTTGGAGACCAAAACTGAACACAAAACTCCAGCTGTGGTCTCCCCAGGGCCCTGTACAACTGCAGAAGGACCCCTTTGCTCCTACACTCAACTCCCCTTGTTATGAAGGGCAATATGCCACTAGTTTTCTTCACTGCCTGCTGTACCTGCATGCTTACTTTCAGTGACTGATGAACAAGGACACCTAGATCTCGTTATACTTCCCCTTTCCCTAACTTGACACCATTCAGATAGCAGTCTGCCTTCTTGTTCTTGCCACCAAAGTGGCTAACCTTACATTTATCCACATTAAATTGCATCTGCCATGCATCTGCCCACTCACCCAACCTGTCCAAGTCACCCCACATTCTCTAACATTCTCCTCATATTTCACACTGCCACCCAGCTTTGTGTCATCTGCAAATTTGCTAATGTTACTTTTAATCCCTTCATCTAAATCATTAATGTATGTTGTAAATAGCTGCGGTCCCAGCACCGAGCCTTGCGGTACCCCACTAGTCACTGCCTTCCATTCTGAAAAGGACCCATTAATCCCTATTCTTTGTTTCCTGTCTGCCAACCAATTTTCTGTCCATGTTAGTACCCTACCCCCAATACCATGTGCTCTGATTTTGCCCACTAATCTCCTATATGGGACCTTATCAAAGGCTTTCTTTTTTTCCCCACAACCAATGGTCTCACTTTAAGGACTATTGATCTTGTTATTTCAAGCTCTTCCATTTCATGCTATTTCATAATCTTTATTTATATTTGCATTTGCACACATTGTTGTCGATTGATCCTGTTTACAGTTATTGTTCCGAGTGCCCACAGGAAGAAGAATCTCAGGGCTGTATGCGATGACATGTATGTATTCTGATAATAGATTTTACTTTGAACTTTGAACTCACTTTTCATTCTGAGTACATGCTGTTTATTGCATATAAAACTTGCATAGAAATGAGCATTTTAAAAAATATTTAAAACAAGTATCTAAGAACTGCCTAAAAAACTAGTTTTATTTTTACATGTAGATTCAATACTGATACTTTTTCACGAGGTTATAATTATTATAATTCTTCAAAAATTACCAAGTTTCTATAGAGCCTATTCACACAACTTTCATTGCTGATAGGAAGAATATTATATATATTACACATAGAGTATCCTATTCAGAGCTTTGAATAGTTTTATTTTTCATATACTCCTGAAATATTATAGAAAAAGAAGAATAGTCCTTAACTCGGCAGTGGAGTTATCGGGGCACCGTCACAACGGTGTTTCCGTAGCAAGCTATTCTTGTCTTTACGAGGCCGAGTTGCTAGCTCGACACTCAACCCGACTTGGATTCGAACTGGCAAACCTTCGCTCTGGAGCCCGGTGCTAATATTATTGCACTACCAAGTGGGCCTGAAACATTATGTTTAACATATAATACCTAAAACCTTTTAGAGCATAAATATTTTCTGTATGTTAGAATATTGAGTACAACTGACCCCAAAGAAAACTTCAGCAACCAAGAGAGACTTCGGAGGGTGGAGGCCACAGAGGTAAATGAAAGTCACAAGAGGGCCTTGAGCAGAAAACAAAGGTTGGGAACTACTGCTTTAAAGGAAAGGCTCAGGAGGTTTAAAGATGGTATTAGGTAGTAACCTAAGCACAACAGTTCAATGTATTGTTTTCTTGCACCATTTATGGCAGAGATGTTTTTTTTTCCTGAGCTCTATGACCAGTGTATCCCATACTCTGTCCTACACTACCTCCCAACTCCCAAACTCAACAAAAGAGCAGTTGGCAAGACAGTCATGTGGATAGGTCATACTGAGCTGACAGAAAGCCACCAACCAGTCAAACAAAAATGCTGATTTTCAGTCATAGTTCGAAAATTGTCATGGATCACAGAGCTGAGAAAAATTATGAGCCACACGATCTGCCAGAAAAGTTAATGTTTCAGCAGCTTTTCCAAGGATTACATTCACACATAGGCAATAAAAAGAACACAAGCTGTGGCTCAATCCCTGTGGGCAACACTGACAAACAACTGTAATACTTGGTATCAGCTTTGTAAACCCGACAATTTGATATTCTAAATGGACCAAATAGCTGTGAAGCATTTTACCCTTCAACTTGTGTGTGCACTGAGACTGTTTACAGAGTTACATGAGGATTGGTGATGACTGATCAGTATTCACTGTGCAAGTAGATAACTGAATAATCTGAAAACAGTTACTCCTTCTTAATTTTTTTTTAGACCTGGTGCTATAACTTGGAAATAAAGATAATCACTGAGGTTCATTGTGTCTCCTGTGGTAAACTAGCGAATGACCTGTATATACATGATGTATGTAAGATGATCCCTTCTATATCAGGACAAAGATTTTAAATATTATCTAGAATTTTTGATAAAGAGATTCTCCATGATTTTAAAACTAATTGTTGCCCCCTCTCCCAGACCATAAGACCATGAGATATAGGAGCAGAATTAGGCCATTTGGCCTATGGAGTCTGCTCTGCCATTTCATCATGACTGATCCATTTCCTTCCTGCTTTTTCCCTGCATCTCTTCATATTCTTAATAATCAAAAATGTATCAGCCTCTGCCTTAAATATACCCAATGACTTGGCCTCCACAGCTGCCTATGGCAAAGAATTCCAAAGATTCACCACTCTCTGGCTGAAGAAATTCCTCCTAATCTCTGTTTTAAATGGATGTCCCTCTATTCGGAGGCTATGTGCTCTGGTCATAAACTCTCCCATCAGAGGAAACATCCTCTCCACACCCACTCTTTTGAGGCCTTTCAATATTCAATAGGTTTCAATGAGATCCCCCCTCCCCATTGTGACTTTGTGCACCAACTTCTAAAACTTCTGTCACAAGGAATTGGACTAAGTGTGTGCTACACAGCCTCACCATCCGACATGTTCATGGCCAAATTATTCCAGCCTCAATTCCTCTTTTTTATTGGTTCCTCATAACCCTTAATTTTCCTTGAAGACTTATTTATCCAAACTTCCAAATCCTTACCCTATATTTTAAAAAAATCCTTCATAATGTTTGGAGCATCCAGACACAAGAGACTGCAAATGCTGGAATCTTGTGTCTCTTTTAAAATGTACGGTAGTTGTTTGTTTTGATTCTCCTTTCCAACCTATATATTTCTAAAGATCACTCCTAGGTTTTCACTTCCTGAGTGAGAGAAAGTGAATCAATGTGAAGAAAGCTACATATTGTAAACTTCTGTTGCTTTGAGTAAGTAGAAGCAGGGAAATTAATCGTCACAGTTAATAGATGTGCATAGGTGCCATCTGTTGAATGACAAAGCTAAGCCACTTTGTGCAGATGTTTAGCGACATTATGGTTTTCAGAAGTACAATTGTTTCTCAAAGCTATTCCTTCTCAATTACCGTACAATCTAACAGAGCAGATGATTTTCTGGCCACTTTGAAGGGTCCTAGAGTACTTAAATACTCTGCAGACTTCTGAAACTGAGGGTAGTGACATCAGCTGTGATCATTGTGAGAGATGGAAAGTTGCAGAGAGGTGGGGGGGGGTGGGGTGGAAGGAAGAGAAAGAGAGAAAGTAAGAGATATTGAAGGAGAGAAAGAAAAAGTGGGGATGGAGAAAATAAGGGGGTAAAAGAAAGAAGGGAGTGAGATAAAGGTATGAAATTGTGCAGGATGGGGAGAGATTAAGGGAGGGTAAAAAGTTGCGCCTGCAAGTTCTGGCACCGTTGTCTCTCTCCTATCTACCCAAACATCACTAATCATCCTCCACCCATTTCTCTTTCAAAGCTCAATCACACCCATTTTGCTGGCTCCTCACTGTCCTCTTGCGTTATCTTTTGCAGCTCACTGCCACACCATCCTCCCAATCCCACTGCCCAAATGTGAAGCCCAACACCGCTCGTTCACTCCGTTTATTTCCACAGAATGTAGGCAGAGGAATAAGTTCTATGTTTTTCTCTGGAAGCACTTCAATTTTTGCAATCGGGGCAGCAGGCCTACCTTAGTGTTCAATGGGGTTAAAGTCGAGTTTAATATCATGTGCACATGTACACGTATGCCGAGGTGTAATGGAAAACACTTGCAGCATCATCACAAATACAAAGCATTACACACACAACAAACCTAATGCCATATGTACAAGGCAAGCAGCTCCCAGACACAGAGATGAAGAAAAATTTATTTAAGGTTATTGGGACGTTTCGGTGATATCTTTTCCAAAGAGATGAGTAGACAAGGTAGGGGAAGGAAGCAACATATGGACACCATCTACTCCTATATACAACAACCTTTGCAGGACAGGGACATTATCAGAGGTGACAACAGAGATGCCATGGTAGCATGGAACCATGGTACGATAGTGCAACGCTATTACTACCTAGCACATCAGAGTTTGGAATTCAATATTCGTGTCCTCTCTAAGGAGTTTGTACATCCTCCCCATGAAATGCATGTGTTTCCTCCAGGTGCTCTGGTTTCTTCTCACAGTCCAAAAATGTTCCAGTTAGTAAGTTAATTACTCATTGTAAATTATCCTGTGATGAGGCTAGGGTTAAATTGCAGCTGCTTAGTGGTGCAGGTCCAAGGGCTGGAAGGGCTTATTCCACATTGTGTCTCTAAAAAAATCCTATCATTCATTGTCCAAACTAACATATATTATTTGCACATGTTTAGTACTGGCATATTTGAAAAGTGATGCTTAAAGATACATCAAAAACTACCTTCATCTTCTTATATAGCACTTTGAGATGGAGGATGAACTGCTTCTGTATGAGTTCTGAAGATGCAAGTGTGGAAGCCATGGACTCCTCCACAGATGGGGCATAAAATGGCTGATGGACCAAGTAGGTAATTTGTGAGGTGTTGTGCTTCCTCTGTTGTGTATGTTGTGTATTGCTCCCATTGTGTGAAGCTGAGGATCTCAATATCATCCTGAATACCCCTTCTCCATTTGAGTGTTCATGGATCAACGATTCCCAAAAATCATTGTGGAGAGAGTATTTTTCAATTCAGCTTTCAGTACTCCTTGAACCTTCTCTCCAATTCTTCCCATCACAGAGCTTGTGTGCCAGTTTGAGATAGTTGGTATGTGTACAAGAAAAACAAATGCAATGTTCTCATTTCAAGCAGAGCAGAATTTAAAAGCAAGGATGTAATGATGAGACTTTATAAAGTATTAATCAGACTGCACTTGGAATATTGTGAACAGTTTTGGGACTCTTGTCTAAGAAAGGATTACCAGCATTGGAGAGTGTCCAGAGGAGGTTCATGAAAATGATCCAGGGAATGAAAGAGCTAACATATTGTGTGTGTTGATGGCTCTGGGCCTGTACTCAACGGAGTTTAGAAGAATGAAGTGGGGGGTGGTTGGAATCTCATTGAAATCTATCAAATATTGAAAGGCCTAAATAGAGTGGATGCAGAGAAGATGTTTCCAATAGTGGTGGAATCTAGGACCAAAGGACAGAGCCTCGGAATAAAGGAAGAGATAAAGAGGAATTTCTTTAACCGGGGGTGGTGAATCTGTGGAATTCTAGCTGTGGAGATCAAATCATTTAGATTATTTAAAGCAATTCTTGAATTAAAAGGGTGCCAAAGGTTATGGGAAGAAGGCAGGAGACTGTGGTTGAGTGGGATAATAAATCAGCCATGATGAAATGGCAGAACAGATTCAATGAGCCAAGTGCCCTAATTCTGGTCCTCTATCTTATGGTCTTTTGGTCTTCCTGACAATTCGGCCTGCCCAATATATCAGAACAAGTATACCTAGATCCTGTGTGCTAGGAACTCACAAGCAATCATTCGATGTGATCAATGAATGCCATGAGTACATTGGCACACCACCAGGTTCAAGAGCAGTTACAACCCCTCAACCATCAGACTCTTGAACCAAAGGGGATAACTTCACTCATCTTCACTTGCCCCATCGTTGAAATGTTTCCACGACCTACAGACTCACTTTCAAGGACTCTTCATCTCACGTTCTCGGTATTTTTTGCTGATTTACTTATTATTTCGTTCCCTTTGCATTTTCACTGTTTGTTGCCGTTTGCACAGTGGTTGAATGCCCAAGTTGGTGCGGTCTTCCACTGATTCTGTTATGAACATAATTTTATTCTGGGTTTATTGAGTATGCCCACAAGAAGAAGAATCTCAGGGTTGCATATGGTGGCATTTATGTACTTCGAACTTTGAGTTTGCATTTACACTGTGGTTTGCAGCTTCAGATCCACAGCTGTTTCTGGTGTTCATATACGAACATTGTCACACCTCTCGATCAGCTGTGGGTAAGTGTACCCATCAAGGGTCACCAGTTGAAAGAAAAGATGGTAATCCACAGCAGCACATTAGTGCAAAGGGGCTTTAGATAGATAGATAGATAG
Source organism: Hemitrygon akajei (assembly GCF_048418815.1). NCBI lineage: Eukaryota > Metazoa > Chordata > Chondrichthyes > Myliobatiformes > Dasyatidae > Hemitrygon > Hemitrygon akajei. Next base: position 155,283,356 of record NC_133130.1, on the reverse strand, counting down.
ATAGATAGATACTTTATTCATCCCCATGGGGAAATTCAACATTTTTTCCAATGTCCCATACACTTGTTGTAGCAAAAACTCATTACATACAATACTTAACTCAGTAATAATATGATATGCATCTAAATCACTAACTCAAAAAGCATTAATAATAGCTTTAAAAAAAAGTTCTTAAGTCCTGGCAGTTGAATTGTAAAGCCTAATGGCATTGGGGAGTATTGACCTCTTCATCCTGTCTGAGGAGCATTGCATCGACAGTAACCTGTCGCTGAAACTGATTCTCTGTCTCTGGATGGTGCTATGTAGAGGATGTTCAGGGTTTTCCATAATTGACCGTAGCCTACTCAGCGCCCTTCGCTCAGCTACCGATGTTAAACTCTCCAGTACTTTGCCCACGACAGAGCCCGCCTTCCTTATCAGCTTATTAAGACGTGAGGCGTCCTTCTTCTTAATGCTTCCTCCCCAACACGCCACCACAAAGAAGAGGGCGCTCTCAACAACTGACCTATAGAACATCTTCAGCATCTCACTGCAGACATTGAATGACGCCAACCTTCTAAGGAAGTACAGTCGACTCTGTGCCTTCCTGCACAAGGCATCTGTGTTGGCAGTCCAGTCTAGCTTCTCGTCCAACTGTACTCCCAGATACTTGTAGGTCTTAACCTGCTCCACACATTCTCCATTAATGATCACTGGCTCCATATGAGGCCTAGATCTCCTAAAGTCCACCACCATCTCTTTGGTCTTGGTGACATTGAGACGCAGGTAGTTTGAGTTGCACCATATCACAAAGTCCTGTATCAGTTTCCTATACTCCTCCTCCTGTCCATTCCTGACACACCCCACTATGGCCGTGTCATCAGCGAACTTCTGCACATGGCAGGACTCCGAGTTATATTGGAAGTCAGATGTGTACAGGAGGAAAAATTTATTTAGTGCCAGGAGGAAAAAGTGCAAAAGCTGCCCAAAAGTTGTGAAGAGAAAGAAAATATTTACAAGTAGACAAATGAAAAACAAACATGTATGTACAAAAATTTACAAATATACAGGGGCTTTCTCCACGACTCACTTTGTCTTTATCTTTCCAATAAAACTATTCACTAACTGCCCACTCCAACATCCATACCTCTCTAGCAAAGCCAAACTGAGAGTTTAAGCCTGCCTCTGCCTGGACGAGAAGGACCAGGAAATTCTACTGTTGGTCTGGGTGTGGAGGGGGATAATCATGTGACCCGAGCATGATCATTATTTCGGATGCAGAATTGGAACATTTAAACAGGGAGTTTTCTTCCACAACTAGTGTCTTAGTTAAACCCATAGATCAGTGTCCACATGCTCAGATGAATGTAAAAGAATAATACCCCCCCCCCCCCCCACCAATGGTGTTGCCTGCGTAGGGTGCAGTGTGCCTGCTCCCACTAACACCAGCATTATTTTAGGATGCCACAAAACGTCCCTCGAGCCTTTTGGGGCCGTTCTGCTGTCTACAAACTGATGTAATGGTGTGAATGAAAGTAAGTGAACCTGTTTGGAATACCTGTGTCTGGAATCCTTATTTTTATGAGTTATGAACCAGTAGAGCATGTTAACTGAAGGGGTTGTTTTGATTGGCCAAGCTAGTGATTGTTTTACTGTTGGGGTGTGTAAATGGTGAACTCCCAAGAATGTGTGGGCAAAGTGTGTGAACTACTGGGGAAACTAGACCAGCGAAAGAACGAGAAGGAGTGACTAACCGGGCAAAGGGACAAAGTTAGTGGGAGAATTAGCACTGCCAACCTGTTCTGTAACAGGCATGGCAGCATAAAACTAATTAAAATCATCTGATTATCAAGAGAATGCATTGACAGGGGGCGGTGAAGGCAGATGCGATACAGGTGCAATAGGGGCTCCATGTGAATATGCAGATAACAATGGACCCTGTGCAGGCAGAAGCGATTAGGTACCATCAGCCTATTTCAGTATAACTCAGTGAGCTGATGGGACTGCTGTACTGTTCTGTGTTCCTTTTCACTTCTGTCTTCTCCTCTCTCAAAATACCAAAAGTATAAAAGTATGAATTAGGAGTGCAGCATTGGAGGACACCATCATCTTACCAGGGTTAATGGTTTACTGGATGTAAGGATGGGACTAAACAAGCCATTGTGATCTGGAACATCCCTTTGCTCAAGGAGATGCCAGAAGCATGCAGAAGAGTAAACTTACAAAGTGAATTTCACATATAGCAAAACTCATATAATCTGTCCCCACAGGACTTAGGTAGTGCCAGGTGAGAGGGTTTTCTGAACTATTAAGTATCAGTAACCCCTCCCCCAATAAGATTTCAATTTACATTTTTAGATGTTACACTGCAGTGAACCCAATGAATTTTAAGGGAGTATGGGACCCAGTGAGTTTAAAGGGAGCGTGTGGAAGGCAGTCCAGTTTGTTTAAAGAGAGTGCAGTGGTATATTTAACAGTAGCCTGGGCACTAGGTTCCTGGTGAGGTTAAAGTGAGCACTTGAAATAGAACCAGGTGAGCAAGATTTCTGAACAACTGGACTTTCAGGATTTCAACACCTACATGAAGTGGAAATGTTTAAAACAGGTAATATTGACTCTGAACTCCTTTCTGTCAGACTAATAAATGCTGTGAACCTCTCATATAGTAAATAAGGGACATTAGGGAACACCAGACTGTAAATGTCATTTTGAGCTCAGTGCAAAGACACATTCACATTCAATCAGTTAATATTGAAGTAAGGTCATAGCAAACTAACAGCAACAAAAAAAACACCCAGCAGGGCATGTGAATCAGTCCATAAGGATACCAATGGAAGGTAGAATGAGATTCCCTTCACCCAGAAGTCTCGTTCCAATTTGACCAATACGGAGATGCAGGAAACTGCAGATGCCGTAAACTGAAGCCAAAAAAAACCAAACTGCTGGAGGAACTCAGCAGGTCGGCAACAGTTTGACATTTTGGGTGAAGGCCCTACATCAAGACTGGTCAATCTCTTCAGCTTCACACACAACTTCCTCAAGCAGTTGATTTTAAAGTCAGTATGGATTTGGCCCATTGATGGACTCCTTGCTGTATTTACTCAAGCAACGTCGGTAAACTTGCAAATTGAAGCACAGTTTCTCTAAATGGAGGGAAAGCACGCATGAGGAAACACAAAGTTCAGTCATTTAATGTTAACACACACCTGGGGCGGCCCACTGCCATGATTACCGACCGATAAAACATGAACATTTTAATTCCAAAGTACTGATGAAGGATCTTGGCCTGAAACATCAATTGTTTATTCCTCTCCATAGATACTGCCTGACCTGTTGAGTTCCTCCAGCATTTTGTGTTTGTTGCTCTGACCTGAGGTGAACTGAACATTTCTGCTCTGTTTTGATTACTTTTGTAGTTTGATGTTTTATATTCTGTGTTTTTCATTTGATTTTTTGCAGTTTGCATGATCTGTTTTTTTTTGTGTGTTGTGGATTGAATGATTTTTTTTCTTTGAACTGGTTCCGTGGTTTCTTTGTTTTGTGGCTGTCTGTAGGAAGACGGATTTCAGGGTTGTATACTGTATACATTCTTCAATAATAAATGTAATTTGAATCTTTGAACCTTGTTTTAAATTCTAAAGTACATTATATAATTTTTAAATCAGTAATGCAAGAATGAGGTGAGGGCAGAAAAACCCCCCAAAATATTTGCAGAATTTGGTTGTTATGAGAGTTGTTGACTGCTTTTTTTTCCTTTTCCTTTCTATGGTTTTGCTAAGATCACAGCATGAGTACTAATGTAAAACAATGAAGAGTTCTGATCTTGAGCCAAATTGTTAATTACCTCCAGCTTTATCATGCTCTTGTGCATTGGTGGATACCTGCAATTTAATATGTAATGATGTTCTAGTCTCCTCTCCTCTTAATCAAATTCCCTCCTCACTGCCTGAAATGCACAGCTTGGTGTAATATCATCACACCCTGGTGTAATATCATTGCACCCATTAGATTCCCAATATAGCCCGTGAATGATGGTAAATTTGTTAACCTGGCCTGCAATCATGTTCATATTACTGATTCTTTTCACCTTTCAAACTTGATGAGGAACGAAGACATCATCTGCCTTACATGGCTTTGATAAAAGGACACGGTACTGTTTCAGTACCTGAGAGAGATCGTGTTATGGAACGCACTGGGCCATGCCATCCTCTGGGGTTTAGAAACTCTGATTCTTCAGAGTATGGATATCTGGCACAATTCCTTTCATGATTCTGGCCCGGGCTGCAAATAGGCAGCCATGCTTCGGGGCCAAGATTTGCATATTTAAAGAGCACCTGAACTCAGTTTCGGTGCTCAGTCGTCAGCTCAACGTCAGTTAAGTCTGCGATTGCATTTAGGATTTCTGTCTCATTTGGATTCTTGTCCAGTCTCGTCAGGTGCTCTAGCATCTAGTCAAGAACCTGTTCTTGCCTCAGTCTCAACATCGTGTCTCGACTCTAGTTTTGGATAGTCCAGCACTTGGATCCTTCCAATCCTCACCTTTGTCTCTCGTCACAGATCTACCTAGCACTCAACACTTATTATCCTTTATCCAGCATCACTAAGACAGACTGTCCAGTCACAGGAACACTGGCCACCTCAAACCTGCCCACCATTCAATGTGGTAATGCTTGACTCAACACTTCTTCTCAATTCTTTGATCTTTCAAAAGTGCAACTACCTCCTCTGAATCCCTACACAACCCTCCAAGGTAGTGAATCCCAAAGGTTCATTAGCCAGTGTGAGAAGAAATTCCCAAGCACCTCACTGTTAAATGATCTCCCCCTCATTTTCTAATGACTATATTTCGAAGTACAGACAGACCCATTGTATTGTAGCTGTTCAGGTAACACTAATTCATCTATGCAGAATTCATAAGTCACTGACCAAAAAAAGAAATAGAATAATGTTCCCTCTCACCAAAGTTAATGTGGGAATATTTACTTACTGCCCGTTATGCTGCTGGCATTTAGGACAGCAGTGAAGGTCTTCCATCTCTCAAGAATACCATCACACTCAGATGTACAAGGATTCTTTGTGCTGTTTCCGTAGCAATCTTGTTTTACCAGTCAGAGTTGTTAGCTCTGAGCCAAACCCCTGAACCTGGACGAACGGTGGACCACTCTTAGTCCGGCCTCTACCCTTTGACCTGTTTGGCATGGGTGACCCTACCAAAAGCCAAAGCATGAAGCCCTGACTCCAGCCAACGTAGCTCTCCAGGTCATTGAGGCATGCAAGCCTCCAAACCCTATGACAAGGTTGCGTTCCTCTTTGACTAATGTGGGAATAAAAATAATTTAATGGTATCAGTTGTTTCTTTCAGCTTACTTTTCGTGATTCATGTGTGGACGATGCATCTTTTTGCTATGGAAAATTGTGACACAGGACTGTCTTTGAAGAATGAGAGAACACAAGCCCCATGCACCCTGTAATACAGGGGAGTTGCCTGTAGCTAATTGATAAGAAATTATAAAGCAGGTGTGATACCAGTGTAAACTGATTCAGAAATTCTTTAGTGTTGGGAAAGGGAAGTAAAGCAGGGGATTGTGATGAGTCAGTGGATGTCTTTGCAACGACACAATGGTGTAGATTTTGACTCCACACAAGTCCCAATCAACAACAGAATGGGACTTGCATGGATAAAGACATATGAGAGCAATTTTTCCTCCCCATTTGTTCTGCTGTTGTGAGTTGGAGTATTAAGTAGATCATATATGTCAAACTCAAGGCCTGCGGGCCAAATCTGGCCCACGGTGGAATTATCTTTGGCCCGCGAGATAATATCTAATTACTATTAAAGCTGGCCCCAGTAATCGAAGCGCCTATGGCGTATGATATGGCTAATGCTGAGTTTATTCAGGTACCAGGTTTTCAGGGTTTTTAGTGTTTATTCGGCAGTCTTGCTCGGCAGTCTTCTTCATAAGAAACGGAATTTGTAAAGTGAAACACTTTGTAGTTATAGCAGAGACTGAGACACATGAGAGCAGGCTGAAATAAAGGAGGCAACGAAAGCTGCGTTCGCATGCGTCCGACTGATCCGGCCCGCATGAAGCTGCATTTTGCTCAATCCGGCCCGTGACCTAAAATGAGTTTGACACCCCTGAAGTAGATGCTGATCCAGTCTGTAGATTGTGAAAAGTGAGGGACAAGGGACAGTGCGGGAGGGAAAAAGTGTGGAGGAAATAAAGGATCAGGGCATCAGTCTGGGTAGAATCCAGATAATGAGGTTTGGCTTGGAGCATTATGAAGTTAGTCAGGAATTGTGCAGGTCATGGCTGCTGTTAGTCCCTGTGTATAGCTGGATGCCTCTGAATGTTAAAACTTCATACCATTATAAGATCCCGATGCAAAATTGCCAGAATACAAGATCAAAGCACTAAATCTAAGATCACATTAGGCAATCAGTTTTCCACAGAAAATCTATCACTCAGCGCACATAAGCATTGCATTACCCGATGGAATCCAGAGGCCCATTTCTCTCCCTGCAATCCGGGGATGAAGGAGGAGAACTTGCTCAGGATTATCCTCTGTTAGCCCTCCACAGAATGACCATGTGTGCAAACGTGTGGACAGATTTGAGACTGGACTTAATGCCGGAACAGCTGAATAGCATGTGCAGAAGGGAGCAGACTTGTAAATGAAAAATGGGTATAATCAGTATTCCTGTAGTCAGAGTGCCTCATGAGTAAATGTCAAGTGGAAGGAGAGAAAAGAGAGAACAATTGTAAGTTAATGAGCTAACACTATTATGCCATCCATCCCAAAGATGGAAGATTCTGGTTATTGCAACGCCAGCTGAATAATTAATTGGAATGGGTGCTTATATTACAGAGGAAATGATTTGTTGATTTTTTCTATATTCTTTTCAGCATGAGTCAGGAACGGAATTTCTCATTCAGGTAAATGTGGCATGGCAAGATATTGCCATGAAGCATGTCTGTTCTCACAGGAGTGGACTCAAGGCCAAAGAATGTTGAAATCATTTTCATATTAATTCAAAAGTAGCAAAAATATTTCTCCCTGCATTTCGAGATAACATGTGTTAAAATTAAAATGGTTTATCAGAAATAGCATTAGGTATTTAAATCTCTGCATTCTCTATCTCAATACTGGGCTGCATTTGGGTAAATTTACATAACGGACTTCAGCTAGAATCGCAGGTGAGTTAGCGAAGGCAGAGAGTTTGAATCAATCTCTACAGCTCTCTCATGTCTCCTGGTGGTTAATTGTTGTATGGCAGTAGCAAAGACGAAAACCACTTCGCCTTGTCAGTTAAATAACCTTGCACGGAAAAAGGTATAGCAACTCCGTCTCCTTCAAAATTAAGAAAAGCTGTAAGATTTGTAAAGATTATGGATTACCCAAAGGTTCAAGGAGTAGAACAGTTTATTAGCAATAAAAATTGACTGGCATATCTTTCATAATACAATTACAAAAAATATACACATGACCCATTGTAATAAGTCATTTGTACACAGGCAGAATAATATGATTAATTGATATACTTAAAATATATTGGGGCTCACGATAATGTGTGTCCTCTTTTGTCATGTTATTCAGCTGCTTGAGGTGTGAAGCTGAGTCAAGGCAAGTCACATCTGGATCCAACTCAAAAAGTTTATTTGTATTTTCCCTCTCTCCCCTCCCTTTTCCCAGATGGTGCCATCAAAATCTTCAATAGTTGGCTAATACTTCTCAGTTTAGTCAGCTCTGAAGGCTCTCAAAGTGCTATGAAAATGGCTGATAGAAATTATTAAGAATAATTTATTGAAAAATCATTTGCAAAATCTTCAAAAAATAAACTAAAAGATGTTAAATATAAATAGAATAACCGGTACAAAAAAAATCTTGAAATACTATTAGCTACCTTAAAGCATCAGAACTGTTTTCCTTCATCCAACTTAAGGGTGAAGAAATTTGGTGTGCCCCCTTTGGCATCCACCACTTCATACAGAAGCACCACAGAAGCATCATGATTTGGTATAGCAACTGCTCCACCCGAGACCGCAAGAAACCGTAGAGAATTATGGACACAGTTCAGCACATCATGGAAGCCCATCCTCCTCCCCATGGACAATGTCTTTGCATCTTGCCACTTTTTGGTAAAGTAGACACGATAGTCAAAGACACTAATCACACCAGGTATTCTCTCTTCTCACCTCTCCCACTGGGCAGAAAATGCAAAAGTGTGAAAGGATGTACTACGAGGCTTAAGGAGATCTTCTATCTTGCTGCTATATGACTATTGAATGGTCCCCTAGAAAAATAAGATGGATTCTTGACCTCACAATCGACCTTGTTATGTCTTTGCACCTTATTATCTGCCTGTACTCCACTCTCTATGTAATTGTAATACCATATTCAGCATTTTTGCCCTTAATGTACTGATATGATAAAATCATCTGTACGATAGTATGCGAAACAATTTTTTTCACTGTACCCTGCTACATGTGACAATACTAGTACACAAATTTATTGGTTAGAAATAAAATTATCTATGCCAGTCTAACAAGAGGCAGGCTACTTGACTGATTCTCCAGATGCTTTGTGGTGGCATCATCGGAAATCCTGAGCACGCCGGTAATGCAGAGACACAGTTCTAAGTTTTAAGTAAGTTTATCATTAAAGTATGTATATTTTACCTTGAGATTTATATTCTTGCTGGCATTTACAGGAAAAAGGAAATACAACAGAATTTTACAAAAAAAAACTATACATAAACAGGCAAAGGATTGACAAACAACCAGTGTGTAAAGGAAGACAAACTGTGCACAGAGAAAAATAATACAGAGAACATGAGTTGTAAAGAGTCCTTGAGGGTGAGTCTGTAAGTCGTTGAATCAGTTCAGAGTAGTGCTGAATGAAGTTATCCACGCTGGTTCGGGAGCCTGATTGTTGTAGTGTAATAACTGTTCCTGAACTTGGTGTTGTGGGACCTAAGCCTTCTGTAAACCCTGCCCAATAGTAGTAGTGACGAGAGGGTACAGCCTGGCTGGTGAATCTTCATTGATGGATGCTGCTTTCTTATGGCAGCAATTCCCCATAAAATCTAGCCAAATGCAACTTGAATAGATTATGGGTGCATAGAGAACTCCAATTCTTAATCCCTTATCAGGATCCAATTGAATGTTACTTTAGAAATAACGGATGAAGGATACTTAAAGGCACAAGTCATCATAGAGGGCTTCGACTAGAAATCTGAATATAAGGTACTGACAGTCTGCTAATTCTAAGCATCACCGGATACGTAATGATTCTTTGTCTCTCATCTAACACTCACATTGTCTGTCCAAAATAGTCTGGCATTTTAATACTGTGGTGTATTGTTCATATTGAACTGCAACAGATGGTTGCATGAAGAAATGATCACAAGTAAGTCAGTGGATTCCTTAGTTCCTCATCTAAACATTGCAATATGTTTGTCAAATGAAGGTCAGATTGTAACCTGAGCTCCAGCTCCACTTAGTCCAAGGTAGAACTCAATTGTATTATGTTGAGTGGCTGATATATTTTGCCTGGAGGTTAAATTACTTTTCTCAGTCATTGACCCGAAACATTAATTAACACTACTTGTTCCTCCACGGATGCTGCCTGACCTGCTGAGTATCTGCATCATTATATATTTCTTTTATTTCAGATTTCCAACATTTGCAACTTTCGATGCATTTTGATGCTGTCCTACCCCCAACTTTATATTAGCTAAGTCTCTCAGAACTAGCATGTCCAAAACCATTGCTGGCATCAAGAAGGAGGTACAAGAGCTTTGGATCCCACACCACCAGGTTCAGGAACAGTTATTACCCTTCAACCATCAGGTTCCTGAACCAGTGTGGATAACTTCACTCAACACCAAACTGATTCCACAACCTATGGACTCACTTTCAAGAACTTTACAACTTATGTTCTCAGTATTATTTATTTATGTATGCAAGCGTTTGCACAAATTGTCTGTCTTCTTTTGCAAATTGGTTGTATGTCAGTCTTTATTTGCATGTAGTTTTTAATTGAGACTATTGTATTTCTTTGTTCTACTGTGAGAGCCTGGAGGAAAATGAATATCAGGGTAGTATATGTACTTTGATAATAAATTTACTTTGAAATTTTGAACAATGCCAATGGAGTCACCGATCTGCATCAAAAAGGCAAATGCTGGTAAGCTGTGTATTTTGGTTTACGTTAATTAATTTTAATGTATTTATCTACTTCCTGCCAGTTGCATATGTTTCAAGTAAATTTATTGTTATTATTTTTAATGATTCAAATCTACTTCAGATTTTTTTAATACTAACCATGCAAGATATATTTAAGAAACTGATAGAGCATTTTATTAGCCATCAGGTCGGTTCAGTGGTGCACCCACAACATCTACCCCCTGAAACTTATGAACTTAGTTACTTGCTTCCCTATTATAATACAGGGGGAGGCTGTTCAGCCCATTGAGCCCATGCCAGCTCTCGGTACAGACATCCTCCTCTGTCCCATTTCCCTTCCTATTCCCTTGTAATCTATTCACTGTCACAGAGCCACTTGGATTCTTTAGCGACTAAGGGCTATTTACTGTGGCCGATTCCTATTGGCACACCTTTGCTATGTGGGAGGAAAGTGGAGCGACTGCAGAAAGCCTACATATTCACAAGGAGAACATAAGAAGTTCACCCAGCACAGAGGGTCACCAGGATCAATTCTGGATGGTCCAGGCAGTGTGGCAGCAGCATGAGATGCCGGGGCAAGATGCCATCATCACGTTAACCATTCATAGTCTTCTTTGATTCACTGGATAGCAGCGGCAGCAAAGCCAGGAGCTTGATTTATCCCTCAGAGCAGCAATGATTGTTATGGTGGGAAGTGAGACGCAGATTAAGAATGACCCATCTATTGTGTAGTTTCAACCAAAGTGTGACTCCCTCACGTGGTACAGCTTTATAGCAATGTCTCCAAATAGGTTCTGCCATCATTGTTAATATGCACATCACCTGTTCTCACATATACATCACACAGATGATAATATTCTCCTAAATACCTATCACTTTAGAAAACTCATTATATGTTATCACATAGGTTACATATTAAGATCCATATCCATATTAATTAGGAAATAATGAATATACAGAATATCCACAGAAATCAGCAAAACCAAAGTAATTAAAAATTTCATGTAAAATTACACAAAGTTTCTGATGATACTTGTACACTGAGAGGCAGATGTCTGGATGCTTTAGAGCTTGGACAGAGCAAGGAAGAGAAAGAGGGAGAGGGAGAGTGGGGAGGGAGGGAGAGAGAAAGTGAGGGACAGAGGGGAGGGGGAGAGGGAGAGGGAGAGAGTAGGGAGAGCAAGGGGGAGAGGGAGTGAAGGTGAGAGAGAGGGAACAAGAACGAATTCACTGGTAATATTCCAGTGTTTCTTCTAGATTTATAATATTCTGTGCCTGTTTTCCCTGGTATCCAAGAACTAGACATCCTAGACACCAGAGCTGTCAGAATTCTGAAGGAAATTAAAGAAATCCACAACAAAACAACCAGTATTGAGTGAAAAGGCTTAATTTTCAAATGTAAATCTGCACCATTTTTGATGAAGCACTCAAAGATCAAAACTGGATATTTATTGGCATTCTGGGGATATTCTACACTTTTCACCTTACTCCTCTCCTCAGATATTTCTCTGAGGTTGTCTTGATTCACCCTTTGTGCTAAATATGCCCATGAATGAACACCGCATTTATATATTATTGCATTGCGGGTTTAGCACATAAAACAACAGATTTACTTCTACACCATCAGATACATAAAAACGGACACAAGCGGAACTGGAGAAATCAACTGCCAACTTGCTGTGGTGCAGTCGGTTTCCTGCTTTGACTGGAATGGAAAACAAAGCAATTTACCAACTTGCAACAAACGTTATTGTTTTCCTCTCTTGGTCTCTCTGTTCTCATCTTTTGTCCCCTGTGTCCCATTGCATTTCTTTGTAAGTTCACCACTCATCTCCTTTTCGGTGTCAAAGACGGTTGTAACTCAGTCCAATGTTTTGCTAGGGTCGGTCAAAGAAAGGATTAACTTCCAAGCAGTCTCCACTCTTGCTTTGCCAGTGGCTTTTGAAAACTTGCTACCAAATTAGGTCTAATGGTAAAAAGTTATCCGAAACTTGCTTTAAGCCTGATGCTAGAAGTTAAAAACTTCTGTGATTTAAATTACAAGCGGCAAGCTAAAAGCGGAGCTAAATTGCAACCAAGTGCAGGTATGCAGTCACATCACGGTCCTATCAGTTACACCACATCCAGCAACTAATCATTTTCATTTACTCTTCCGAGTCTGATCTTTAAAGTCACTCTGAAAAATGCTTTTCCAGCAAAACCTCAGCGTTTTGGGTTTCCAGCTAATCTGTTTCATCGTAGAGTTTAATCGGGAAGTCTTTTTGAGACAAGATCCATCATCAAGATTAATGACTAAAATGATTGTGACAACAATGTCTTTTTCAACATTGTCTCAAGGGATGGTAGAAAGGAATTCCAGATTTTGACCACATTGGGCTGTAAAAATAATCACTGATGTTGATGGGGAATTCTTAAAAGAGAGTAAAATACTATTTTCAAAATGTACAAGCAGGTCTTCCCCGAAACATTTCAGGTACATTTGAAATGCACACCACATGCCAAACCTGATTAAAAAACATTCAGAATCTGGCCTACAGTGAAAACAGACTAATTTCTGAAAATCTATTCAGTGAAATAAGAACATTGTAGCACAGTGGCTAGCACAACACTTTACAGTACAGGTGACCAGGGTTCAATTCCCGCCACTGCCTTAAGGAGTTTGTATGTTTTTCCCATGACCACGTGGGTTTCCTCCCACAGTCCAAAGGCGTACAGGTTGGTAGGTTAATTGGTCATTGTAAATTGTCCCATTATTAGACTGGGATTAACTATCAGGGTTGCTGAGCAGCAGGGCTTGAAGAGATGGAAGGGCCAATACTGTGCTGCATCTCACTAAATAAAAAACTAATTAAAAGCAAAAAAGGTTGAGCAAGCTAGGCCTTTTCTCTTTGGATTGATGGTGGATGAGAAGCAACTTGATGTAGTTGTACAAGATTATGGGTTGCATAGATAGAGCGAGCACTTTGTTTCCTAGGGCGGCAATGGCCAGAACTAGAGAACTCATGTTTAAGGAGAGTAGCGGAAAGTTTAGGGAAGATTTCAGAGATTCTGTATGTTTTGACACAGACAGTGATGGGTTCCTGGAATGCACTACTGAGGATAGTGGTAGAGGCTGACACGAGAGGGACAATTGAAAGACTTCTAAATAGGCACTTGAATGTAGGAAAAACAGAATATCATAGCCTGAAGGGCCCTTCACTGCGTTTATGCTCCATGCTCTAAAACAGTTTTGAAAGCTTCTTGAAACAGTTATAAGAGTTGAAGCATTTTCAATGGCCTTCGCTGGTAAGAAAAGGTGAGAGGCAGGAAGGAGGAAATCAAATAGATTTTTTTAGTTAGGTGTAATGACTATTTGCATCACTCCGATGAGATAAAGCTAAGTGATAACATGGCATCTTCCTAAGGGAGGCTTGCTTTGTAATAAAGAGGGCATGGATCGCTGTCAATGTAGTGAAGTCTGTAATGATATTTACAGCAAAATCCACAAAGCTGCGTGACAAACAACATATTCACATCTTGGTCCAAGGACCTGCTGCAATTCACCTACAGCCAAAACAAGTCTACAGTAGACACAGCCTAGACATAAAGACAAGGCCCATTACAACTTACGAGCACTGAGAGAATGCTGATTTGTCTGCAATACTCTTTACAGAAAAGCGGTTGAATGAAGCCCTTGTATACTTAAATATGAAGGTGGGGAGTGTAAAGGATTCCATGACTGCCTTTGAAGAAGAGAATTGGAATGTTCTCAAACATTTTTCCATTTGTAGAAACATGCTTACAATCTGTTTTGTTAATTTAGTTTCCATCTCTGATGGGGTCACATAAATGAAATTTTACAGCTCCCTCATGGTTGTAATGTTTCCAGTACACCATGGAGTAACAACATAGGAACATTGTAAATGCTTTAATGTCCAAATTGTTTTTGAAGAACCACTTTCTTTAACCAGCAAATCAATGATGTCATTACAACAAAATGTGCTTGAGGTATGCAAGTCTTTTAAACAAAACAACTCCATGGCTCTTTATTTTAAGGAATTGTCATTTTCAATGAAATTTATTGAGACAATATAATTATTTCTGACAGCTTTGACAATAATGAAGGTTAATATGAAAGCTAACCAAGCTTCATGAGTTTAAAGGTGTTTCCCAGACAAATTAGTTGTCTGAAAGAACAAGCCAAACTGACTGTCTAGTGATTTATTGGGCCAGATATTCAATGAATGGACCAAATCTTCTTGAATGTAAACTTCTGTTGGGTTGAAATTTGTAGTACCTGAGCAAATGTAGACCTCCCTCCTTCCACTAGGCTAAGTGGTGATCCTGGGACATTGGACTCTTCTTAGAGTGCATTTAGGGAATGCAACTTCCACAGATCTCCCAACACTTAGGAATGTGCTCACTGAGTCTTGTGACAGATTATCCTGGTTTAAGTTCAGTGGAAACATCTGTGCACCAAAGCATGAGAACAAGAACAGGTCCTTTTCATTTTTTTAAAAATTTGCATTTGGGTATTTTTTTTTAACTTTTTTAACTTTTATATGCTAGCAGCTTTAAAAGTTCTTTGGTTTACACTGTACATCAAAGGTATTCACAAACATTTAATCACACTGGCAACACTGACAGTTTTGAAGGAAGCAGGCTGGCATCAATGCCCATCAAAACTATTGTGGGCGGTGACACTGGCCTCAGAGAGGCCTTGGATCCTACTACCAAACATATCCTTATCTCCCCACATCCTCCCCCCCCCCCCCCCCCCCACCATCTGCTTTCCACAGGGATCGCTCCTTTGGGATTCTCTAGTCTATTTGTCCCCCCTCAGTAATCTCCCTCCCAGCACTCCCAGCAAGCAGCCAAAGTGCTACAACTGCCCCTACACCTCCTCCCTCACCTCCACTCAGAACCCCAAACATAGCCCTTCCAGGTGAGGCAACACTTCAATTGCGAGTCTGCTGTGAATGTCTGTTGTGTCCAGTGTTCCCAAAATGGCCTCCTCTACATTTTTGGGATCCGTTGTAAATTGGGGGACCACTTTATTGAGCACCTCTGCTCTATCCACCAAAAGTGGAACTTCTTAGTGGCCAAACGTTTTAATTCCAATTCCAATTCCCATTCCGACATGTCGGTCTGTGATTTTTTCTTGTGGCACGATGAGCCTATCCTCAGAATGGAGGAGCAACACCTTATATTCTGTCTACATAACCTCCAGCCTGATGGCATGAGCATTAAATTCTCCTTCCAGTATTTTCCCCTTCTCCTCCCTTCTTCTTCTATTCCCCACTCTGGCCTCCGACCTCTTCTCACCTGCCTAACACCTACCCCTGGGTCCCCTCCTCTTTCCCTTTCTCCTTTGGTTCACTCTCCTCTCCAGCCCTTTTACTTTTCCGACCCACCTAGCTTCACCTATCACCTTCTAGCTATCCTCCTTCCCCTCCCCTCACTTTTTTATTTTGGCATCTTCATCCTTCCTTTCCAGTCCTGAAGAAGGATCTCAGCCCAAAACATCTATTGTTTATTCATTTGCTCTGTGAGCTGCAGAATTCCTCCAGCATTTTGTGAAGGTTGCCATATATACTACTGTGTTGCCTTTATGGCAGTTATTTAGTTTATAATATTTTCGCTTAGTAATTCGTTTGTTAGCATTTTTTAGTTAAAGTTAGGATTGTTTAAGTAAATTTGTTGTCTGTGATATATCGCGGCATGCGATGACGTCAAATCCGGTTTTGCCGCGTCTTGTGGGAAAATACCGGTTTGGAGAAACGGGAAGGTGGGGGCTCACATGTGCGAGTCCAGCGCAAGAAAAGTTGTCTTCTACGCATTAGAAACACAGTGAAGCAACGCTGTAAGTTCATGAGATAATCGATATGTTGAATTAAAATGTTAACGCTGATTCTGTTAAAAGTAACGATGGTCAATAAGGTTTATGTTTTCGTTAGTTAAAGAGTTGCGGATAGTTGTGTTGAAGTGTATTTAAAGCAGTCAATGGCGTAAGTAGATTCTGACTGTATGCTGCACTTTAATGTAATGTAGTTGTTGTAGTTTACTTTTGCAAGTATTTACGATGTAAATGTGATATCTAGAAGGAAACAAATACTGTACAAATCTTGTATTGTTTTATCAACAGTTTTCACCATACGTTAATGTGAAGAGTGAACAGTAAATGGTTAATCTTACTGCGACCTTGTTTTCATTGACTACGGTTTATCTCGGTGTTTAGTTCGGCGTTCTGTTACACCCGAGCGAGAACACTACAACTACCCTGGGCTATGCCAGTGAGCTGGTAGGAGGAACTGCACTCACAAGAGCCTTCTCTGTGGAAGAGAGGCCTTCAAGGCTGAGTGACCAGTAGATCTGGGTTGTTGACCAATCAGCGGAAGACCTGACTCAGACTGTACATTCCAGAGATGTTCTCTGAGGCAGAACAGGCTCCAGTAGTGAGTAGGCCTCAGGCAATGCACCACCAATATTCTGCACAGGAACATTATGGCTGCCTTTGACCGTTTGCAAACAGCAAAGGCTTTTTAATTATTCTTCAGTATCTCAGATTTAATTAAGTATTGAAAATCAAATACAAAGGAATAAAAGAAAATATAATTAAAACTTATTTGATATTAACAAATAACTAAATACAATTAAATAAAGTAACTGATACCTGATTTGAATGAATAGAGTTACCATTCATTTAATACCCTTCCTTCCTTGATATGAAGTGCATTCCCTTCGTAAGGTATTCCCCCCTCCCAACATCCCACATACTCATAAATAGGTAGGTTAGTTGCCTGGTTTAGATGCGACGTTGAGTGGTAGAATCTACAGAGAACTGGTGGAAATGTGGGGAGAATTAGAAGGGGTAAGTGCACATGGGTAATTGATGGCTGGTGGAGATTGTGTAGGTTGAAAGGCCTGTTTCAATGCTACTTGGCTGTATGGCCTCCAACCCCCATTAACAAGTCAGTGACCAAACAATACTGCTCAGCGACTTTGGTGCTCCAGAATTTGGCCTCCAACCCAACCGACACTTCAGATTCAGCGCATATTTTGAAAGGAGCTCAAAATATGCTGAGGCCTGATCTGCTGTTACTAGAAGTCCCTTACAAAGTCCTCAGCCATCCATCATTTTAATTCTGCCTGTTTATTTACTTATGTATTGACAAACAGTGCGGAGTAAACCCGTCCGGCCTTTTCATCCGTGCCACCCTGCAATCCCCCAATTTAATTTTAGCTTAATTACAGGACAATGAATAATTAACTTACCAACCAGTTTGTCTTTGGTCTGTGGGAGGAAACCCACACTCGGCCACGCCTTACAGGCAGCGGCGAGAATTGAATCCATGTCGCCGGTACTGTAAAGTGCTGTGTTAACTGCTATACTACCATGTTGCCCCAATCTGAAGTAAAGATATGGATGAATAAGACTTATAAATATCTGGTTGATATTGTTGGCTAGAAATAATTTGTCAGTTTTAATAACACTATTTTGGATAAGTACATGGATAGGAAATGTTTAATGGGATATGGGCCAAATACAAGCAAGGTTAAAGGGGTCAGATCATCAATATAGGCCAAAGCAGTTGATTCAGCACTGCATTATTCTATGTGTCTGTAATATTTGCAATCAATCAATCAATAAATAAATAAATAAATAAATAATATGGTGTTTTTTTAAAAAATATATATATATATAAACAAACTACCAAATGACATTGGTGCAACACACACAAAATGCTGGTGGAACACAGCAGGCCAGGCAGTCTCTATAGGAAGAAGCACTGTCGACGTTTCGGGCTGAGACCCTTCGCCAGGACTGACCAAGTGACATTGGTTGACATTTCATAAACTAATTTTCATGGATTTTGGTACAAGTAAATTCCAATAATATCTATTTTGAAAAGAAAATACAGTATTCATGAACTAAGGAAGTAAAAATTAATGCTGCATTCAAAGAGCAAAAGGTGTTGGGTCAATGTGGAATAAAATTAAATTTTGAATTAAATTTTGTTGTCAGGCTTGACTAGGTAAGTATTGCTCAAGGTTTGATATAGCAGGATGACAGGATAAGACAGTGACGATGCCTTGCTCGTGCTAGCTAACAATAGCAAGCAGTAGATCATGCTGGTAATGAGGTATTGTTAAACTTTGTTCGAGACGGCTAGCTAATAGAGAGACTGACTGTAGGCGTGCAGTTCTAATTTTGTGTCTTGGACAGTAACATTTGTGAACTGGCAGATACCTAACAAGTGCTCCCTGAAATCATGGACTAAGTCTGTTTGGCCGTTGGTTATTACCCAAAATTCACTGTATAAGTTTAAGATGTAACCTGACATTGGCAAAGTCGTAAGGCAACCGCTCCCCGTGGTCACATATTAAAGGGTTAACTGTATACCAAGGTCTGCGTCTTTATTTCTGTTTGATAACGGGATAAATTATTTTACAGTAAAATAGGGTAGATTCTTTGACAGTCAGTGTCTCTTGGCTTGCTTGAGAGAAGATATGGGTGTAATAATAACGGACTCTTAGGTTCAGAATACATCATTCTGTGGTCAAAATCCATTTCATCTATGCCTTGTAGACAAGCATGGAAAAATTCCCATTTTGTTCCTTGAAGGTTACTTGCCACATATTTATACCATACAACTTATCAGAATTTCAGCAAGATAACGATCATATTTTGCAGGTATTAACTTCTTTGAAAAGACTTTGAGACAGTTAAAAACAGTTGAAAAGTGCCAACATTTGCATAGTGTCCAACTATAAAAAAACTCAAAGTTATTGTTTTTCAGTCCCTTCTTCATTTTGCTGCGATGATTGGAATGAAATTATAAATGACAGGAGTTGGGTCATATCATTTCAATAGAGAAAAAAAATTCACCAGCAAATTCTTCAGATTTTCATTCACAGGTTTTTACAATTTCTGGACTTACATACGTAGCTTCATCTTGAGCAAATACCAAACAAATTATAATTTTACAATTTAATAGACAACATCGATAAATATCTGAGCAAAGGAATCATGAACAAACAACCAGTAAGGCCAATGGAAACCATTCCACTACTAACATGTCATGGAAATATTTCTAAGTATTTCAGTTATTACACCCTAAAAAGCAATTGCTGAAGTCAAAATCCAAATCTGCTTCATAGACATGTGAATTATGTGCAAAAAAGTGATGTATTGTTAACTCATGCACTTTCTACAACCTTGAGAAATTCTACAGAAGCAGGCCCCTGGTTCAACATTGCTGGAACCTATCCAGTCAGCTTAGACAAGTAAGCTCAAATAACAGGCAGCCATGGTACATGAACCCCTGACCTTCTGAAAGGAAGTCGAGTGATTGACTGCTTCAACTCCTGAGCAACCTCTTTATCTTTCTTTTCATTTTCAACCTACTTAAATAAATTGCAACAAATTTCATGTCCATAAAGGAATAACATCAAAGGCTCCATTATAACTGATATCAACTCATTGTTCCCACAGCTTCTCCAAACAGCACTGATGTACACATCATACAATTAGGTCAAATGTGGACTAATTTTTGCTTTAACAAGAGATTCTCAGTGCTGGAGATGGTCATGGGTGGAGAGGTTGGAGGGGAAGCAAGTGCAAACTGCCAAAAATTTCACTTTTTCTGCACACCATTGTTTACAGTCAGATTGAATCTTATCAAGTTAAAGTCAATTTGTAAACAAAAAATCTGCTAAATCAGCTAATATAAAATGCTAACTTCTGCGGACAACAGTTTATTTTCTGAACGTGTTGCTTCCTTTTGTGGTTATGGTAGACCACTTGAAGCTGAATACAAATGTTATTTCAGACTAATTGCATCACGTAGGGAATTGGAGAAACAAGAAATTAACTTTTATTGAATATAATGTGTTTATTTGCATAACACTGCTGACGCTTTGCAATTGTTCAAATGAGCTAAAACATTTTCCTGATGATTTTCATTTTTTCACTACTTATTTAATTTAACTCTTTAATCTATATATTCATACTATAATTCACAGGTTTTGTCCTCTATTATTACACATTGTATTGTACTGCTGCCTCAAAGTTAACAAAATTTCACAACATTGCCAGTGATACTAAATCTGATTCTAATTGTACTCAGTGTCTGAGGCTTCTCGCTTAAGTGTCCAACAGTAATCAGCCAGCACTGATGGATTCCAGTTGCCCAGATACTGTTTCTTCATGCTCATCAAAATTTACAGGGAAGTTGTCTAAGTGGGAATGCAGAAAATGAATCTTATGAAGTGACATGTTGCACTTCATGGTTTTGTATGCTTGAAGTATATTGTGAACCAGCTGCACATAGTTTGGCCAACATCCTTGAATACCTTCCATGTGATTTTCTACAGTCGTGCTAGAAGGTCTTCAAATTGCCTGTCATTGATGGCCTGTTTGATTTGTGGACCGACAAAAATGCCTTCTTTAATCTTGGCATCAGTTATTCTGGGAAACATCTGTCTCAAATATCGAGATCCTTTACAGAAACTTTTAGCCTTTCTAAAACCTGTCCTGCCATGCAGCATCTATCCTGCCTAAGCATGCCCAAACAAGCCTGGACAAGGTAGAAACACTTCCAGCTTACATTGTGGGCAACATTTTAATTGCCTTAAATTATGAATTGAAATAACAAATCTAGGTGATTTCAAACAAATGGTGCATGATAGAGGAATTTAATGGTGTTTCATGATCAGCTGCCCAAAATCCATAAGATACACCCAAAAGTATTCAGGAAGCAGAATCTTCGTTTTGCAATGCTTTTGATGAAATTACAGATGGCCCTCCTTATCCACGGGGTATTGGTTCCGGGACTCCCTCCCCTCCCCCCTGCGGATACCAAAAAACGCGGATTTTCAAGTCCCTTATTTAACCTGTATCAGTGTGGTGGATTTCAGGACCCGGTGGAGCTCCAGAGCTTATTTAATCTGTCTCAGTATGGTAGACTTTAGGACACGGCGGAGCTCGGGACCCGCCATCCGCAGTGTTTCTGTTCCCATTGACAGAAAACTATCACGATTGAAAATAAAGTGGAAATAATAAAGCAATCGGAAAGAGGTGAAAAGCCATCGGTCATTGGAAAAGTGTTAGGCTACAGTCGGTCAATGATCGGAACAATTTTAAAGGATAAAGTGAGAATAATGGAGCATGTGAAAGGCCCTGCCCCGATGAAAGCTACAATTATTACTAAGCAACGCAGTGATTTAATTATTGAAATACATACGTTTCTTAAGTGTTTTATATGCATAGAAAGGTAAAATATATACTGTATACTAAGACAAACGTTTGACTAACTGACGTTAAATAATACTGGACGTACCTATTCCGATTTACTTATAATACCTAATACAAAATAAATGCTATGTAAATAGTTGTTTTACTGTATCGTTTAGGGAATAATGACAAGAAAAAAAGTCTGTACATGCTCAAACGACAAGTGCTAGGGAGAGAACTTCCAGGTTTTCTGGATCTGCAGTTGTTTGAATCCGCACATGCAGAACCCGTGGATAAGGAGGGCCGAGTGTAAGTCAACTTTGCAAAGAAGTTAAAGTAAAACAGAAACTATTATTTTATAGATTTAAAAATATTAACATGCTCCTGTCTGAATAGTCCTTAATTCTGGAACACTAACAGAATTCAAAGTGACAACTTCCTCCAAAAGATGCAAATGTGAGTGCTTATTTATTTAAGAAATGGATTTCAGGAGTTTGTAAAATTACTGGTTTCTGCTGACACCATCCTAATACCTAGGAGAACATCCACCCACATGCAGCAATTCAAAGCATTTTTATAAAATTAAGACCAGTATAAAGGCATGTTTGAAGTTTACAAATTGTAAATAATCAGTGTAAGAAGTTATCCTTTATTCAGTCCAGTTAAGTTAGCAGGGAGATTCTGAACTTTAGAACACCAGTGATTGCACATGTGGAAGTTGTACTGTTCAAGCACGAACAGTTACAGCTTAGAAAGTCTCCCGGCCTCTCAATTCTGCATTGATTTGACATGTAAGCATTCCAAATAGCCCTACACACTTGCTCCCTCCCCAAAGACGGAAAATTCTTTTTCAGATATACATAGGTTCCTCCTATACCAAATAAAGTAGCCAGTGAGTGTATGGTTTTGCTCCTCTGCTGCTATAGCCTTATACTTGAAGGTTCAATATGCTAAGCCTTCAGAGATGCTGATCTGCACACTCTTGTTGTAACTCTTAGTTATCTGAGTTACTGTTGCCTTCCTGTCAGCTTGAACCAGTCTGGCCATTCTCCTCTGACCTCTTTCATTACAAAGCATTTCCACCTTACTTTCCACTTACTGGAGTTGTTTGGTTTGTTTTTCTCACTATTCTCTGTAAACTCTCGAGACTGTTGTGCATAAAAACCCCAGGAGATCAGCAGCTTTAAGATACTTAATCCACCCCATCTGCCCGTCTGAGATGATCAAACCACCCCGTCAACAATCATTCCACGGTCAAAATCACTTCGTTCACATTCTTTCCCCGTTTTGATGTTTAAGTTGCTGCCTTATGATTGGCTGATTAGATATTTGCAATAAAGCCTAGGTGTACCTAATAAGGCGGCCACTGAGTGTACATGTACAGCTCTTACTAAAATTTTTACAAATCAGCTTGCCTCCACCTGGCAATGCACTTCAGACCCTAATCAGTCAGAGTCGCAGAGCATGGAAAACTCATTGTGTGAAACATGTTTTTTGTTCCAGATGGTTATTCTGAATCTCCTGTTAATCATCTTTACCCCATATCACCAATTTCTTCATCTCTGTATCAATAGCAATCACCTCTCTTTACTCTGTTAAGGCAGTTCATAATTAAGTACGTTTATCAGCTTGTTTAAAATACACTTGTGCAGATTGTACTTAGAAGCTTCCATTACCTTAACTGAAACAAATTACTCAAAAAAACGTTTTGAAAACATGTTTTTCTTATATTCATTAGTTTTACCTTCAATGTTCTTACTTTGTAAATACAATTTTTCTAGAAATGCATTGAACTTAAATAACAGCACAGAATGTTGAACCAAACAATGCATTTCATAATAAAATTGACTCTCCTCAGAATTGATCTAACAACAGAAAATGTTCCCAAAGGAAGAAGAAAAATCCATTCTTGTCCACTTAAGTTAAAACGTTCCTCTCAGTATTTCAATGGATAAGCAAGTGGAGTCCCAATCAATTCTCTAAACATTAATTCCAAGCAATTAACTTGTATTTCACTATAAACATACAAATAATGCTTTTGTCTTTCACAATATAAATTATTCCATTTCCAGTTAATTCTGCTAGCAGGTCTTCAACATCGCATGATGGTGAGAGTTAAAGTGATAACTTGTCTTGCCTCAATTATTGAAAGATTTATCTTTAGCAGATTCTATATACTATATAACATACATTTAACAGCTTAGTCATTTATATGCACCACTGGACAATCAGGTGTGAAGGTTTATAATTTGCTCAACAACAATCAAATAAGTATTCTGATTTATAACACTGATTAGTTTGTAGTTATATTATTTTATGTGTTTTGTGTGTGCATTCATTATATGTACTGTGCTGTGCATCTTGGTCTGAAGGAACGTTGCTTCATTTGGTGGTACGGTTGAATGGCAATAAACTGAACTTGAACTTGAACTGTTCCAACAAAAATAAAGTGCCATTCATGTACTGTAATTGTCTGAGAAGAGATGTTCCAAGCGACCATTGCTAAAAACCTCATACCAGACCCTGGCACTGGACAGGTTGTATATTGTCAACTGCCTCAAATCTCCTCTTAATGAGTCATATCAGTCATATCGACTTCAATGGGCTTGTAATTGAGAAGCAGACTGCAATCCACTGATCCAACTCTGTCATTTAATGCATTGATGTACTGCATATTTGAATGCACTGTTGTACTTTCTTCTCCTTAGGTACTCACTCGTGGATGATTTGTCCTACTGCAGATTTGTGGGTGTGACACCATTGTGGAACTGCAGACTTTTCCACAGATGTGGCAACAGGAAGTGCCCAACAGATGGATAGTTTTTAAGGTGGCATTCTCCTTCCACTGCTTACACAGGACTTCAAAGTTTAATTTATTATCAAAGTACAAATACAGTATGTCGCCATATACAACCCTGAGATTCATTTTCTTGTGGGCGTACTCAATAAATCCAAACTAGAATAACAAACATAATAGAATCAATGAAAGACCACACCAACCTGGGCACTCAACAAGTGTGCAAAAGACAACAAACTGTGCAAAAATAAAAAGAATAATAATAAATAAATAAGCAGTAATTCTTGAGAACATGAGATAAAGAGTCCTTGAAAGTGAGTTCATAGGTTGTGGGAACGTATCAGTAATGGGGCAAGTGAAGTTGAATAAAGTTATTCCTTTTGTTTCGGAAACCTGATAGTTGAGGAGTAGTAATTGTTCCTGAACCTGGAGAAAGTCCTGAACCTCCTGTACCTTCTTCCTGATAGCAGCAGCAAGACGAGAGCATGGTCTGGGTGGTGGGGGTCCCTGATAATGGATGCTGCTTTCCTGTAACAATGCTCCATGTAAATGTACTCAATGGTGGGGTGGGGTTTACCTGTGATGGACTGGGCCATATTCACTACATTTTGTAGGATTTTCTATTCAAGGGCATTGGTGGTTCCATACTAGGCTGTGATGCAGCCAATCATAATATCCTCCACAACATATCTATAGAAGTTTGTCAAAGTTTTAGATGTCATGCCGAAGATTCAGAAATTCATATGATGGAAGAGATGCTGCTGTACTTTTCCGTAATTGCACTCATGTGCTGGGCCCAGAATAGGTCCTCTGAAACAATAACACCAAGGAATTTAAAGTTGCTGACCCTCTCCACCTCTGATCCTCCAGTGAGGACTGGCCTATGGACCTCTGGTTTCCTCAATAATAATAAGTCAATAATCAGCTCCTTGGTCTGGCTGACATTGAGTAAGACATTGTTGTGGCACTACTCAATCTTCCTTCTACATGCTGATTTGTCACCACCTTTGATTCTACCTGCAACAGTGGTTTCATCAGCAAACTTAAACATAGCACTGGAGCTGCACTTAACCACACAGTCATAAGTGTAGAGAATAGGGGCTAAGAACACAGTCTGTGGTGCACCTGTTCTAGTGGAGATTGTGAAGGAGATGTTGTTTCCAATCCAAACTGACTGGGGTCTGCAAGTAAGGAAATCAAGGATCCTCTTGCACAAGGAGGTTTTGAGACGAAGGTCTTGAAGCTCATTAATTAGCTTTGAGGGGATGATGGTACTGAATGCCATGTTGCAGTTGATAAGGAGCATCCTGATGTATGTATCTTTGCTGTCCAGATGTTCCAGGGTTGAGTGAAGAGCCAGTGAGATGGTATTTGCTGTGGTCGTGCTGTCGCTAGCCAAAATGGAGCGGATCCAAGTTGCTTCTCAGGCAGGTGTTGCTGTGTTTCATCATCAACTCTCAAAACATTTTATCATTGTGGATGTAAGTACTACTGGACAATAGCATCTGAATGGTCATGGTTGCATTGAGGTAATGTCCCATCTCAGCTTTAAGCATTTTTGGCCAAGAACACCTCAGAGTCAATTGGAATATTGAATCTCTTCATTGATTATTCACAACTGTAAATTTCAAACATATGGTATATCTTTTTGTCCTTCTAATAAATTATTCTTCAAGATGCTCTTACCAGAAAATGTTGAATGTTCACTGTTCCTGATAAAATTGCCTGCAGTATTGGCATTCAGTAAGTGGGGCTTTGCTTATCTGAGCCCAATCTGGTTTTCATAGTGTCCTAGCTCACAGCAAGCTTTTAAGTCTCATACACTCCATCCAACCATCATCTGTTCTTTAAGTCAGGGGCTTACTGTTAGAACACTGTGTTCGGGTACCTATAGAGCTGACTTTTTATCATTCTCAGGAGGGGGAGATGTAGTTTCCAATCCAGAAACACTTGATGTTTGCAGTCAATTGGCTTCTCGAACTACTGGCCATTCTTATCAATCCAGTCCTTTGCTTCTTGGTGGAGAGTTAATGGTCTCTTTGTAGGTGCCTACAATATTGAATTTCACCTTGCAGCTCTGATAGACTGGAGTTGTTAGATTGTACATGAGGCACGATCTGAGAAGATCTACCTTTGTGGCTCATACGTGGGCTTGGACGTGTTTGGCCCGTGGTCTACCACCGCAAGGAAAATACACAGAGGTAGTGCAGATTGTAAATGTTAGGCCATCATTTTTACATGTGCTATTTACATCAAAGTGATTGAATCAATGGACTCATCCAGTTTTATCAATGCCTTTCGAGCTTCTTCACGTCAGGGGACGGGTGAAGCGTTAAGGTCCGACTGTGGTACCAATTTCACCAGTGCCTGTAGAGAGCTTCAAATTTATGTCCAAGGCTGTAACAACAACCATGTGAATAACTACCTCCCTGATCAAGGTTGAACATGGATTTCAACCCCAACACACTTCATTTATGGGCAGTTCTAGGGAAAGGATGATTGGCATCACGCGTCAAATCCCTAATGCAATGTTCCTTAAAATTGGATCTTTAAAGCTCACTTGTGACATCTTGATAACCTTCATGGCTGAGGTCACAACTGTTGTAAACTCCAGACCACTTACGCAGTCTCTACAGATCCAGATGAGCCTCACATTTTGACCCCCCACTATGCTTCTAATACAAATGTTTGCCTCTCCTCCTGATCCACCAGGTCACTTTAGCAATGCTGACTTATACAACCAGCAATGGAGGCAGGTCCAGAGTTTAGCCAAAACATTTTGGTTAAGGTGGTGAAGAGAGTCAAGAGAGTCAGAGAAAGTGGGGAACTGAGAGGTCAAATTGAAAAGCAGGTGATGTGACCTTACTAAAAGGCAGCCAAGCCAAGAAGTATGGTTGGCTTTTAAGGTTGGTCACACAAACTTCCCCTAGTGAAGACGGGAAAATTAGAAAACTCGAAGCGAGAATAGTTAAAGGTGCTGTTGTAAGACTGCTTTCAAGACCAGCCTCTGAGACTTTTCTTCTTTGGCCAAAGACTTCATGAAATGATCATTTGAATTTTAGTTTCAGTAGTTAAGTCTGACATATGGATGCCAGGCGGGAGACTGTTTTGGCCTCTAGATGCACAGTTTATTTTGTATGAACATCACTTCCTGTGTAAGCTGTTTTTTATACCATTTCTTGCATGGGTTAATTTTAATTTGATTTGAAGCACAAGGTGGAAAGACATCCATCTCCATTCTCTTTTTATTTGCCCTTGTAGTATCAGTATATTCAGGCCCATGACAATTCTGTGTTGGATTTAATACATATTTTACTTAACTTTCTGTAGTTTCACAGTACAACCTCATTAAAAACCCTGAAGGAAGTTCCGATTCAGGTGATTTTTAAGAAGGTGTTTAAGTTGTTGCATAGCTTTGTATATACACAGTGAGGACAGTAGACCCCCATGATAGGAAACATTCTCTCCATATCCACTCTGTCTAGGCCTTCCATTATGTAATGGAGTGGAAGATGAGTATGTTTTCCTTACATGAGATATCCAGAGCACTTCAGCAACATGAACTTTTGCACAAAGTGTAGATCCACCAGCAAAGCAACTTGGGCAGCTGGAGACTGTGCACTGTTCTACGGTTATTAATGCCCACCTACAGGAGGGCACATGCACAGGTGCCATCAGCTATGTGTGCTCCTGAATGCTAATGTGTGCACGCACACAAGTGTGGGATCTCGCACAGAAACCATTTCCTATTGCCTGCTTTACCTACCTTGATGCTTACACTCCAGTCTCCAGCTCCTGAGCCTAGCTATACACCCAGCCTTCTTCCCAGTCTCTTTCTCCAACTGCAAACCAAAAAATGCTCTAGCTCCCTGAGAGTGCAGGCACACCTCTGTGTTCCTGGTCGCCAGCATTTACCATTCATTACTAATCCTACTCTATTTTTAATGCATTAATGCCACAAAATAAAGCAAAGCACTGATGCTTCTTTACATTATAACTCACTGTTTTGACTATAATTTACAAGCTTGATAGGAACATATATTGCAATGTACTGATATAATGGACTAATGTCACTGTGTTTTAAAATACTGTACATGTATATATTCAATTATACACGTATTACAATGCTACTCTGTATTACAATGCATTGTTGCTACTGTATGTTATAGTCCTGTACTGTATATTACAATGAATTAATGCTACACACTTTATAATGCACTGATATTACTGTAAGTGACAATGCTTTGGTAATTTTAAACACTAGGGTGCACAGGTGTTGCTAGAAATTTCAATGTAATGATATTAAAAAAATATTACAGTACACTAATTCTACTATTAAATGCAATTCACTGACAACCATAGTTAGCACCAATTAGAATGGATGAACTTGTTGGCAGTAATATCCATTTATGTTCTATTTTACAATAATGTTACAATTAACTTGTCTTAAGTTAATGAAAAGTGCTACCTAAAGGTTCACTTACTATCCATTGGTAAAATTACCATAACCATATACCCAAATAACAATTACAGCACAGAAACAGGCCATCTCGGCCCTTCTAGTCTGTGCCAATGCTTACACTCGCCTAGTCCCACTGGCCCGCACTCAGCCCATAATACTCCATTCCTTTCCTATCCATATACCTATCCAATTTTACTTTAAATGACAATACTGAACCTGCCTCTAACACTTCTACTGGAAGCTCGTTCCACACAGCTACCACACTCTGAGTAAAGAAATTCCCCCTCGTGTTACCCTTAAACTTTTGCCCCCTAACTCTCAAATCATGTCCTCTTGTTTGAATCTCCCCTACTCTCAATGGAAAAAGCCTATCCACATCAACACGATCTATTCCCCTCATAATTTTAAATACCTCTATCAAGTCCCCCCTCAACCTTTTACGCTCCAAAGAATAAAGACCTAACTTGTTCAACCTTTCCCTGTAACTTAGCTGCTGAAACCCAGGTAACATTCTAGTAAATCTTCTCTGTACTCTCTCTATTTTGTTGATATCTTTCCTATAACTCGGTGACCAGAACTGTACACAATACTCCAAATTCGGCCTTATCAATTCCTTGTACAATTTTAACATTACATCCCAACTCCTATGCTCAATGCTCTGGTTTATAAAGGCCAGCATACGAAAAGCTTTCTTCACCACCCCATCCACATGAGATTCCACCTTCAGGGAACTATGCACCATTATTCCTAGATCACTCTGTTCTACTGCATTCTTCAATGCCCTACCATTTACCATGTTTGTCCTATTTGGATTATTCCTACCAAAATATAGCACCTCACACTTATCAGCATTAAACTCCATCTGCCATCGTTCAGCTCACTCTTCTAACTGGCCTAAATCTCTCTGCAAGCTTTGAAAACCTACTTCATTATCCACAACGCCTCCTGCCTTAATATCATCTGCATACTTACTAATCCAATTTACCACCTAATCATCCAGATCATTAATGTATATGACAAACAACATTGGACCCAATACAGATCCCTGAGGCACACCACTAGTCACCGGCCTCCAACCTGACAAACAGTAATCCACCACTACTCTCTGGCATCTCCCATCTAGCCACTGTTGAATCCATTTTACTACTTCAATATTAATACCTAACGATTGAACCTTCTTAACTAACCTTCCGTGCGGAACCTTGTCAAAGGCCTTACTGTAGTCCATATAGACAACATCCACTGCTTTACCCTCATCAACTTTCCTCATAACCTCTTCAAAAAATTCAATAAGATTTGTCAAACATGACCTTCCACGCACAAATCTATGCTGACTATTCCTAATCAGACCCTGTCTATCCAGATAATTATATATACCATCTCTAAGAATACTCTCCATTAATTTACCCACCACTGACGTCAAACTGACAGGCCTATAATTGCTAGGTTTACTCTTAGAACCCTTTTTAAACAATGGAACCACATGAGCAATACGTCAATCCTCCAGCACCATCCCCGTTTCTAATGACATTTGAAATATTTCTGTCAGAGCCCCTGCTATTTCTATACCAACTTCCCTCAAGGTCCTAGGGAATATCCTGTCAGGACCCGGAGATTTATCCACTTTTATATTCCTTAAAAGCGCTAGGACTTCCTCCTGTTTAATTGTCATAGTTTCCATAACTTCCCTACTTGTTTCCCTTATCTTACACAATTCAATATCCTTCTCCTTAGTGAATACAGTAGAAAAGAAATTGTTCAAAATCTCCCCCATCTCTTTCGGCTCCACACATAGCTGTCCACTCTGATTCTCTAAGGGGCCAATTTTATCCCTCACTATCTTTTTGCTATTAATTTAACTGTAGAAACCCTTCGGATTTATTTTTACCTTACTTGCCAAAGCAACCTGGTATCTTCTTTTAGCTTTTCTAATTTCTTTCTTAAGGTTCTTTTTACATTCTTTATATTCCTCGAGCACCTTATTTACTCCATGCTGCCTATATTTATTGTAGATCTTCCTCTTTTTCTGAACCAAGATTCCAATATCCCTTGAAAACACAACACAACAGCTTGAAATAAATGGGCAGAATTGCATATGCTTTGTTACTATTTCTCTCTTTGTTATTAGGAAATTATCTGTTGCATAAAACAGATTATCTCAATCCAAAAATAATAATTAAAATAGTCAAAGATATCAGTAATAGTCAAAGATGCCTATTGACTGAAGAATAAGTAAGGTGGTGAACCAGTCAGAATTCAAGATGTTGCCATTTTGTTTCTTTTCCCTCAGCTGCAAAATGGAACAAAACGATGAGAGATATCACTAAGTGCTATGAATTGAAATGTGGGGAATGGTTATATCATTATACTCCGACTAAATTCTGCTCACCTTTTCAGCAATCCATTCATGTTAATTCAATTAATGGCTTTATTGAAAGGCAGTATGCAGAGGCTCCGTGCAATAAAGTGCACATTATCAAGGTCATGTTACAAGCTATAATTTTTAACCCTTGGCAAACTATCAAGACAATTTACTGCTTTCTTTCAAAATGCAAGCGCTGCAGATGCTAGGAACCTGAAATAAAACATCAAGGCAGACAGTATTGATAGAAAATGAGTGAAACTTTCAAGTTAATGATATTATATATCAAAACCAGGCAATGTTCAAGGTAAAATAGGTACTAAGATGCAGAAGAAGGACAAAAGAAAATAGATGACCTGAGATAAATTGGAAAGCATGAGAGATTAAATGACAAAAAAGGGTTGACAGTTTAATATAAACAGGAGAAAGTCTCTAGATGCTGGAAATCTAGAGCAGCACACACAAAAGGAACTTAGCATGTCAGGAAATACCTATGGAAATGAACTAACAGCACTGAGGAGGAAGGAAGAAGATGCCAGAATAAAAAGGTGGGGAGAGGGGAACGGCGGTAGCTGAAAGGTGATAGGTAGAGCCAGGTGGGTGGGAAAGATCGAAATCTGAAGATGGAGGAATCTAAGAGGAGAGTGGAACATAGGAGAAAGGGAAGGAGGAGGGGCACCAGGAAAAGTAATAGGCATGTGAGAAGAGGTAAAAGGTCAGAGTGGGGAATAGAGAAAGAGGGTGGGGGGTCAGTTGAACATAAGAAAAAATATCAAGGAAAATGAGAATACATTGAGAAAAGTTCTGGGGGAATGTGTCATTGATATACAGCACAGAACTAAGCTCTTTGGTGTACCAAATTTGCATCAGCCATCTAGCACCCACTTACATTAATCCTACATCAACTTCCCTCAGATCAGATTCTGTACTGCTCACATAGATATCAGGAGAAACTTAACCCTCTGATACACATGTCTTTGGGATGTGAGTGGAAACCAGGGCACCTGGAGGAAACGCAGTCACAGGGAGAACCTACAAATGGCACCCGAGGTGAGGATTCAACCTGGGTCGCTGGAGCTCTGAGGTACCAATTTCACAATTATACCACTGTGATCATGCCTTGGAAGCACTAGTCACCTGGATAAGATCTTCTAAACAAAGGTTGTCATTTTTTTATCAGTAACAAATGTCGTACCTTCAAACACTCATGCTGAAACTCTGCGTAATGTGTGTGAACCACATTACATTTGATCCTTTACTACGTTAATTACAAAATGGAAGGCAGATTTTCTGTCTTATTGGCGGAGAAAACGGTTGCAATGTTTAGTTGATGTAGATTATTCTCAAGACACAGTTATCAGAATTAGAGACATTCAATAGCCACTAATAATTGCTCTGAGCAGGTGTTGGTTAGCCTCCTGAAACCAAATCTAATGATTTGGTACAATTATGGGGCTTGATCGGTCATTTCGAGTCAACCACATTGCCATCACAATATAAGTCCAATCTGGCACAATGGTGATATATAAGTCCAATCTGGCACAACCTGCAGCAGTACATGAAAAAATTAAGTAGATTTTTATGGGAATCCATTGGCTTTGTTTCTGATTAGGGATAGCCAGCATGATTTTGTGAGGGGCAGGTCATGCCTTATTGACCCAGATTGACCTTTTTGAGGCAGTGACAAAACAAATTGATGAATGGTGGTGGATCTAGTCTATATGGATTTCAGTAAGGTGCTTGACAAGATTCCCCACTGTAGGCTTACTCAGAAAGGCAGAAGGTGTGGGATGCAAAGAAACGTGGCTGTATGGTTTCAGAATTGACAGGACTACAGATAGCACAGGGTGGTAGTAAATGGAGAATATTTTGCCTGGAGATCTGTGATTAGTGGTGTAAGTTAAAAGGTCAGTACACCATTGTTGGCCAAAGGGCCTGTACTCTGCTATACTGTTCTATGTTCTACATTCATGATAATATCACTAACACCAGCATTTTCTTTTTGTCTTCAAGTCACTTAACTAACTAAGCTTAAAATCTCCAGGATTTGAACTCATGCTATAGGGTCATAAACTTATAATTCTAAGTGGTCAAACTGGCAGCTAATTGCCCAGTAACATACCATGCCCCCAATATAAAACAAGGAATATACAATGGTCTAATGTCCATCTACAACAGTACATGGAATATTTAGCACATTGCGACTCAGCAACTGTGCTATGAATTCAAGTTCATTAGCATGGAAGTAAATCAAGGCAGGAGTAGTCCACTGGCCCCTCAAACCTGTCCCCCCATTCCCACAATAGCAGATTTACTTCAACATAATTCCAAGCATTTTAGTAGACAAAGAAAAGAACAGGTGACCCGCATTCCTGAATTCAGATATCCCACTTTGAAAGAAGAGTAACATTTTCTGAAGTGAGCCACATTAAAAACCTTGCCCAGTTATGCATAACTTAGCTAATTCAATTGAGGACTTACTGTTGTTGGTCATTCTTGTACCCTGAGGCGATTCCATTTCAGGGACACATGGGATGATGTTACTGCTTATATAACATCCCCTTTGGTGCTTTGTAGAGAACTGGGAATTAGAATTCCAGTTACTAGACACTCCAGATGCAATATTGTCCCCAGAATGCATGGTCCTTTCCTTCATAACCCAATCATCCTTTCCTTCTCTTCATTTTTCTTTTGATACCTGATTTGTACTGAACTTACTCTTTCTAACTTGAATTTCAAAGTTGTTCTTTATGCTGCAGATTTCCCAGTCATTCAACATGATTGCAGAACACTATTCACTTGGATCCCATATCCCCTTTCTCGTATAAGGCCCTCCAACTCAGCAGTGTAAGTGTATAGATTTAGAGTCAATTAAATAAACTGTTGACTGTTGCCCTTCTTGCTATACTCAACCAGTTTAATGCTATCGCACAAATTCCATTGCACAACGGCTTGAGGAATTTCTGTCCCCTGATTCCTCTCAAAAATCTCATAACCCTTTACAGAACTAGGTCAAGATCTTTACTCCCAACCAAAGTCAAGGTCAAACAGAGTCGTCAGGAAGTTAAATAGAGAATTCAAAGATAGTTCAAGCTAGCAAATAATTAACCAATGAATTCAGAGCTATTTGGGTCAGCTATTGTGGTGAATATGGATGTATTTAAAGGGAAACTAGATTGGCATTTGTCAGAAAGGAAAAATATGTTATGTTTATTGAGTTAGATGAGGAAGAATGTGACAAAACTGAGAAATATGGCACCAGGATGTAGTGATTTAGTCAGCTGATCTAATTCTCTGCTGTATATTTTTTCAATCAATTTTTAAACATTCTTCTTTTTTGGCAAAATTGGAAAAGAAATCTGGCCTTGATAACCAAACAAGTTTCAACTTGTCTTCTGAACTAGTTCCAAATATTTTCTTCAGAACTATTGCATTATCATACCCTAGATTTTTATTTGCCTTTCAATTTGAATTTCCTGAAGTTACTACGTAATTCCTTTTAGTATTTCTGGATGGAATATGGTGAAGGACGCTGCTATTGAAAGTACAGTGCAGGCCATACAAGTTAGAACGATTAATAGTATGGAAATAATAGTGTACAATTTTCCAGGAAGGCGAATTAGGAAAGAAATTCTCTCACTTCTCTTTACATGTGAAATTATCATTTCTGTTTTAAAGCATTTTCCTATTATTTGTCAGCATCCCTTTTAACCAAGCAAGTGTAGGGGATTGAC
This sequence comes from Hemitrygon akajei, assembly GCF_048418815.1. NCBI lineage: Eukaryota > Metazoa > Chordata > Chondrichthyes > Myliobatiformes > Dasyatidae > Hemitrygon > Hemitrygon akajei. The sequence goes on along the minus strand of NC_133130.1, from coordinate 155,248,617 downwards.
AAATGCAAGCGATTGACAGTAGTGTGGCGGTTAATATAATGCTCTACTGCACCAGCAGTCAGAAGATCAGATTTCAATTCCTGCCACTTGCTGCAAGGAAGATGAACCTTCTCCCCATGACCACATGGGTTTTCTCCACGTGCACAAGCTTCCTCTCACGTTCTAAAGATGTACGGTTTAGGGTTAGTAAGCTGTCGGCATGCTTTGTTGGTGTTGGAGACGTGGAAACACTTGTGGGCTTCACCCAGCACACCTTCAGACTGAGTTGGCTGTTAACACAAATAATGCACTTCACTATATGCTTTGATATTTTGATGTACATCTGTCAAATTAAGCTCATTTTTAAATCTCATTAATCTTCAAATGTTTAAATTTTTCAATCTGATTGTCAACTTGCCAGATCTAATTACAACCATCCAGTCTGTTCACATCCTATTTTATGATATTATTAACTCATTGAGATAACATTTAACAGTCATTAGAACCATAGAACCATAGAACATTGCAGGGCAGAAATGGGCCCTTTGGCCCTTCTTGGCTGTGCTGAACCATTTTTCTGCCTAGTCCCACTGACCTGCACCTGGACCATATCCCTCCATTCCCCTGTCTTCCATGTACCTGTCCAAGTTTTTCTTAAATGTTAAAAGTGAGCCCACATTTACCACTTCATCTGGCAGCTCATTCCAAACTCCCACCACTCTCTGTGTGAAGAAGCCTCCCTCCCATGTTCCCTTTAAACTTTTCCCCCTTCACCCTTAACCCATGTCCTCTGGTTTTTTTCTCCCCTAGCCTCAATGGAAAAAGCCTGCTTGCGTTCACTTTATCTATACCCATCATAATTTTATATACTGTACCTCTATCAAATCTCCCCTCATTCTTCTACGCTCCAGGGAATAAAGTCCTAACCTATTCAACCTTTCTCTGTAACTCAGTTTCTCAAGTCCCAGCAACATCCTTGTAAACCTTCTATGCACTCTTTCAACCTTATTAATATCCTTCCTGTAATTAGGTGACCAAAACTGCTCACAATACTTCAAATTCAGCCTCACCAATGTCTTATACAACCTCACCATAACATTCCAACCCTGATACTCAATACTTTGATTTATAAAGGCCAATGTACCAAAAGCTCTCTTTACGACCCTATCTACCTGTAATGACACTTTTAGGGAATTATGCGTCTATATTCCCAGATCCCTCTGTCCTACTGCATTCCTCAGTGTCCTACCATTTACCTTGTATGTTCTACCTTGGTTTGTCTTTCCAAAGTGCAATACCTCACACATGTCTGCATTAAACTTCATCTGCCATTTTTCAACACATTTTTCTAGCTGGTCCAAATCTCTTTGCAAGCTTTGAAAACATTTCCTCACTGTCCACTGTACCTCCAATCTTTGTATCATCAGCAAACTTGCTGATCCAATTTACCTCATTACCATTCAGATCATTGATATAGATGACAAATAACAATGGACCAAGCACTGATCCCTGTGGCACACCACTAGTCACAGGCCTCCACTCAGAGAAGCAATCCTCCACTACCACTCTCTGGCTTCTCCCATTGAGCCAATGCCTAATCCAATTTACTACCTCTCCATGTATACCTAGCCACTGAATCTTCCTAACTAACTGTGGTGAACTACATAGACCTGTCTGGACACGCCCCCCCCCCACCCCCCGGCTGACTGTTCCATGGCTCCTCCCACGGACCCCGGTATAAAGGCGATTGGGGACTCCGCCCCGGTCTCAGTTTCCAGGATGCAGTGTGGTGGTCAATTGCTGCTTGTTCTTTCTTCCAGCCAATAAAAGCCGATACCTCCCCTCACGTCTCAGAGAGTTATTGATGGTGCATCACTAACCTCCCATGCGGGACCTTGTCAAAGGCCTTACTGAGGTCCATGTAGACAACATCCACTGCCTTCCCTTCATCCTCCTCGAAAAACTCTAATAGACTGGTTAAACATGACCTACCATGCTCAAAGCCATGTTGATTCTCCCTAATAAGTCCCTGTCTATTCAAATACTTGTAGGTCCTATCTCTTAGCACTTCTTCCAATAATTTACCTATTACTGATGTCAAACTTTCTGGCCTATAATTTCCCGGATAACTTTTAGAGCCTTTTTTAAACAACGGAACAACATAAGCTATCCTCCAATCTTCCGGCACCTCACCAGCAGATACTGACATTTTAAATATATCTGCCAGGGCCCCTGTACTTTCAACACTAGTCTCCTTCAAGGTCTGAGGGAATACCCTGTCAGGTCCTGGGGATTTATCTACTCTGATTTGCCTCAAGACAGCAAGCACCTCCTCCTGTTCAAACTGTATAGGTTCCATGACCTCACTACTTGTTTGCCTAAATCCCCTTAAGAAATCATTTTTAAATTCCCTTGAAACACCCTGGTTTCCTCAGCTCTCTTGCCCCACCAAATGTGTGAGATTGAGGCACAAGACCCACCCCACCCCCTGTTTGTGTGGACGCTGTATAATTCGCTACCTGTTACAAAGAATACCATGAAATAACAGACAGTATACTGCATATGATTAAAGGAAATATATTTATGAATCTTAACTAAAAGGTTAGTAAAGAATAACAAAAAGGAAGGGGCCCATTCTAATTAAACAGTCAAATGTGCACAAGTTGGAGCTCATCTTGAACTTCTCTGTCACTCACACACTGGGCCCTTGGTCAACGTGAAAGCATGCACCACCTTCTGAATGAATTAAGGGCCGCTACCAACTCAGAGCGGTCAGCCCTTGCTGCAGGACTCATCAGAGCACTCCTTCCCCTCACTCTGCAGAAACAAGAGCAACTTGTCTTTAAAGTCTCCACCCGCAGCTACTGGAAACTTGGCTTCCGATTTGGCACGCTCACGTTCATTGCCCTCCTCCCAGAAAGTATGGACAGCCACAGCCCTCCCTCTCCAAGGGCCCCAATAGTACCAGGCAATTCTACTGCCATTACATCAGTGCCAGTCTGAAGTAGAACAAAACCTTTGCCTGCCATTTTTATCAAACCTCCACCACTCCAACCCTGTAAAATCCATAACCAAGTGTCATAATCACTTTACCGAACATCAGCTTAACAAAGACCCAACCCACTGGATTAATTCTCAGGGTAATCACATAGCATCCAACGAAATTGATCCTGGACAATACTCTCACAGTGAAAACGTCTAGTTTCCTTGGCTGCATAAGTCTTGGGAAGACAATCTCCGGCCCCACCAAATGTGTGAGATTGAGGCGCGAGCGCTCCCTCTGAACCCCTGTTTGTGTGGATTCTGTGTAATTCACTACCCTGTTGCAGATTAATGCCTCAAAATAACAGACAGTACATTGCATATGATAAAAGGAATTATAATTATGAATCTTAACTGAAGTGTTAGTAAAGAATAACAAAAAGAAAAGGGCCCATTCTAATTAAACAGTCAAATGTGAACAAGTTGGAGCTCATCTTGAACTTCTCTGTCTCTCATGTGCTGGGCCCTCGGTCAACGTGAAAGCACACACCACCTTCCGAATGTCACTCCCAATCCATCTCGAACAAACAGGTCTCTCACCAGATCATATGCTGCAACCAGTTCTCCACAGCATCTTCTCTTTTCATCTCCTCTCAAAGAAAAGCCCAAGACCAATCTTATTGTCCCTCACCAAGAAAAACCTCCCACTAATCGGATGGCACACATTCCATATCATTTCTTATCTTCAACAATAGCCCAAAAAGGTTGAAAGCAGAACAAACGAATTTACAAAGCTGCTGAATGAACTACATACGGCATAACAGTAAAGATGTGAACCAGGGCACCACACCCTTGAATAATGAAGATAAGACACTTAAAAATGAATGCCTTGCAAGATCACCTCAGAGGACAGTTAGGGTTCAACCACATTGCTTTATGGTTATCATAACTAAGACCTGATGTTCCTTAATTATTGATGGAATTTAAATTCCACAGTTGTATGGTGGCCTTTGAACATTGATATCTGAACCTCAGGTATTCCTCAATATACAAATGGGGCCACCCTTTCTTCATGACTCTATTTTCTGCTGTTAGGAACAACACACCGCTCTGACACCACAGGAGTACACTGCGGCAGTGCAACAATACCTTTTGCAGGTGGGATTTGTGAAGATCAAAGAGAATAATGTCCTGCAGTTAATCAGATCTCATGCGAAAATTCAAACACAAGGAAATCTGCAGATGCTGGAAATTCAAGCAACACACACAAAATGCTGGTGGAACGCAGCAGGCCGGGCAGCATCTATAGGGAGAAGTACAGTCGACGTTTCAGGCCGAGACCCTTTGTCAGGACTAACTGAAAGAAGAGGTAGTAAGAGATTTGGAAGTAGGAGGGGGAGGGGGAGATCTGAAATGATAGGAGAAGACCGGAGGGGGAGGCATGAAGCTAAGAGCTGGAAAGTTGATTGGCAAAAGGGATGCACAACTGGAGAAGGGAAAGGATCATGGGACGGGAGGCTTAGGGAGAAAGAAAGGAGAGGGGAGCACCAGAAAGAGATGGGAGAGCAGGCAAGGAGTAATTATGAGAGGGACAGAGAAAGAAAAGAAGAAGAAAAAAGTGCAAATAAATAAATAAATAAATAAATAAATAAATAAGGGATGGGGTAAGAAGGGAAGGGGGGCATTAACGGAAGTTAGAGAAATCAATTTTCATGTCATCAGGTTGGATGCTACCTAGACAGAACATAAGGTGTTGTTCCTCCAACCTGAGTTTGGCTTCATCTTGACAGCAAAGGAGGCCATGGATAGACATATCAGAATGGGAATGGGACGTGGAATTAAAATGTGTGGCCACTAGGAGGTCCTGCTTTCTCTGGCGGACAGACCATAGGTGTTCAGCAAAACGGTCTCCCAGTCTGCGTTGGGTCTCACCAATATATAAAAGGCCACACCGGGAGCACCGGACACAGTATACCACACCAGCCGACTCACAGGTGAAGTGTTGCCTCACCTGGAAGGACTGTCTGGGGCCCTGAATAGTGGTGAGGGAGGAAGTGTAAGGGCCGGTGTAGCACTTGTTCCGCTTATAAGTGCCAGGAGGGAGATTGGTGGGAAGGATTGGAGGGGATGAATGGACAAGGGAGTCGCGTAGGGAGCGATCCCTGCGGAAAGCAGAAAGGGGGTGAGGGAAAGATGTGCTTGGTGGTGGGATCCCGATGGAGGTGGCGGAAGTTACGGAGAATTATATGTTGGACCTGGAGGCTGGTGGGGTGGTAGGTGAGGACAAGGGGAACCCTATCCCTAGTGGGGTGTTGGGCGGATGGGGAGAGGGCAGATGTGCGGGAAATGGGAGAGATGCGTTTGAGAGCAGAGCTGATGGTGGACGAAGGGAAGCCACTTTCTTTAAAAAAGGAAGACATCTCCTTCATCCTGGAATGAAAAGCCTCATCCTGAGAGCAGATGCAGTGGAGACAGAGGAATTGCGAGAAGGGGATAGCATTTTTGCAAGAGACAGGATGGGAAGAGGAATAGTCCAGGTAGCTGTGAGAGTCTGTAGGCTTATAGTAGATATCAGTAGATAAGCTGTCTCCAGAGATAGAGACAGAAAAATCAAGAAGGGGAAGGGAGGTGTCGGAAATAGACCAGGTAAATTTGAGGACAGGGTGAAATTTAGAGGTAAAGTTAATGAAGTTAATGAGCTCAGCATGCGTGCAGTAAGCAGCACCAATGCAGTGGTCGATGTAGCGAAGGAAAAGTGGGGGACGGATACCCATATAGGCTTGGAACATGGACTGTTCCACAAAGCCAACAAAAAGGCAGGCATAGCTGGGACCCATACAAATGTCCATGGCTACACCTTTGGTTTAGAGGAAGTGGGAACTGCCCTCATTCTGATATGTCTATCCATGGCCTCCTCTACTGTCAAGATGAAGCCAAACTCAGGTTGGAGGAACAACACCTTATATTCCGTCTAGGTAGCATCCAACCTGATCTAACTTCCATTAATACCCCCCTCCCCTTCTTACCCTATCCCTTATTTATTTATTTATTTATTTGTTTGTTTATTATTTTTTCTCTTTTTTTCTTCTTTTCTCTCTCTCTTTTTTCTATCTCTGTCCCTCTTACAATCACTCCTTGCCTGTTCTCCATCTCCCTCTGGTGCTCCCCTCCCCCTTTCTTTCTCCCTAGGCCTCCTGTCCTATGATCCTCTCCCTTCTCCAGCTGTGTATCCCTTTTGCCAATCATCTTTCCAGCTCTTAGCTTCATGCTTCCCCCTCCTCCTATCAGTTTGGATCTCCCCCTCCCCCTCCCACTTTCAAATCTCTTACTATCTCTTCTTTCAGTTAGTCCTGATGAAGGATCTTGGCCAGAAACGTCGACTGTACTTCTCCCTGTAGATGCTGCCTGGTCTGCTGCGTTCCACCAGCATTTTGTGTGTCATGTTGAGAATTGCAAGACCTAGCAAAGCTTCATATGAAAGCTTGAACTGCTGCTGGAACTGGGATTTCTAACCTGGGGTCCCTGGACCCTTCAGTTAATGGTAAGGCTCCATAGCATAAAAAAAGCTTGGGAACCCCTGTGCTAGAACATGAGTTCATTAGCAAAAGTTCTGCAGGACGTTTTCAGGAATATTGACAAGCATTCTAAAACATCACAATCACCTGGCAGGATGCTCTGCCAAAATTGGGCAGTTCTTAAATGACACTTGCCAGATTGCCAAGATTTATGATGCCAAGCTACATGAAAAGAAAAATAAAAGCAGTCAGTGTGGGACATTTTACTTAAAAGGGATAAAATTGTCAAGGCGGAATGATTCACAGAATGCCCAGGGCACTCAGATACCAAAATGAATTCGGGAATGAGGAGTAAGGAAGAACACAAAATTTCCACAGCCGTTGGTAATTGTTTATTACTGTCACATGTACTGAAGTACACTCAGAAACTATTTTATTGGGTACACTTGTACACCTGCTCATTAATGCAAATATCTATACAGCCAAAAATGTGTCAGCAACCCAATGCATAAAGCATGCAGACGTGGTCAAATAGTTCGGGTGTTGTTGAGAACAAATATCAGAATAGGGAAGAAATGCGATATTAGTGGTCTCAGAACCAGGCTTCTGATAGACACCAGCTGCTCATCTGGCCATTCACCACTTGCTCCCATGCCTTGAGGTGACCCTAATCGGAGGAGCTAAGCAGGTCACTGATCACTTGAAATATAACCTTTTAGTTACAAGGGGAGATTGGATAGGCTGCACTAGTTTTCTTTGGAGCCATGGAGGTCAAATGGGGACCTGACAGAAGTATATAAAATCATGAGAGGCAAAAATAGGACAGATGGTAGGAAACCTTTCCCTATGGCAGAGATATGCACTTAGTGTCTTCTTTATTAGGTACATCTGTTAATCTGCTCATTAATGCAAATATCTAATCAATCAATCATTTGTCAGCAACTCAATGTATAAAAGCATGCAGACATAGTCAAGAGCTTCAGTTATTGTTCAGACCAAACATGAGAATGGGGAAAAAATATGATCGAAATGACTTTGACCATGGAATGATTGTTGGTCCCAGATGTGGGGTGGTTTGAGTACCTCAGAAAATGCTTATCTCCTGGGGTTTCAGACACAACAGTCTCTAGAGTGTACAGAGAACACTGTCAAATATATCCAGTGAGTGGTAGTTCTGTGGGTGAAAGCACCTTGTTAATGAGAGAGGTCAGAGGAGATTTGCCAGCTGACAGGAAAATGACAGAAGCTGAAATAACCATTTGTTATAACAGTGGCGTGCAGAAGTGCATCTCTGAATGCTCAACATGTCGAACCTTGAAGTGGATGGGCTACATCAGCAGAAGACCACAAATATACACTTAGTTGCCACTTTATGAGATACAGGAGGCACCTAGTAAAGTGGCCACTGAGTGTTTAGTGAAAATCTTTGTTTGCATGCCATCCAGACAGATCCCTCCCTACACAAGTACATCAAAGTAGTGTGAAAGGTATGCACTAACAAAGTGGAGTGCAGGTAGTGTAAGAGCTATGATGAGGTCAATTAAGATATCAAGAGTTCAGTTTATTTTACAAGAGGTTAGTTCAGGTGTTATAACAGCAAAACCTGGTGGAAGGAAGACATTCATAATGTCAACCTTACAGATATTGAGATGACAGTAGATGATCTTCCACCTGCATCTCCATCCTCCTCCATCTGTCGCTGTGCAAGTCAACCAGTGACTTTTATATTGTAAAGTCATATGAAATCTCAGGTGATAATGCACCTACGTCCAAACTAGCCCATCCTTATTCCATTATTTCTTGTATCATAAATATCTGAACAGTTTCTGCAAAGCTGGAATGCACTCTTCATAATGGGAAATAGTTCCCCAATAAACATACTTCTGTTATTAGTCACATTTACCAAAAATGCACTGATGACAAATAATAAATTAGCCTAGCATAATGTCTTCCATATTAATGATGGTAACTTGTCAAAGTACCAGAGCATAAGGATTGTGTTTTGTTAAGGGGTCAATTGATTTGTCCTTTTAAGTCTTTACTATACATGAAATATTTTTACTTTCCTTTGAAATCTCTTCTAACAGTAGAGTGGAGTACAATCACCAGCCTCTCTGGCCAAATTTATCTCATCAGGAATTCAGACTTGAAAAAGAAAGCGCATCAGTGCACAATTTTCAGTTTGTCAGACGTTCTCATTGGCACTCTTGGAATTGGACAGCGCAAAAAACATATGGGTGTGCTTTCCCTGAGCTTTGGAAGAAGAGGAATTTCAATCTTGGAAGGCTCCAATAATATCGGCATTTGAATTGCTGGGCTTAATAATCATAGTTAGTCCACGCTTGAGCCAACTATGCAGTGAAGCTAGCTAGTAAGAGTGGTAGAAAAGTTGGAATAGATCACTGAGTGTCACTGGCATCAGTTTTTTTTTGTGAAACCCTTGTCTGCTTTTGAATTACAGGCTCATATCTTGTTGGAAAATACATCAAGGGAATATGAGCAAGGGCAAATTTGCCAAAATATTTAGTCAGAAACAGTCCATAGTATTAGGGACAAATCACGATAAATAGTTGGATAATTTACAATGACCTGTCACTTGTCAACTTGCCACAAATCCCTCTCTTATTGAAAACCTTCTGAGTTGTATAATAAAATCAGATCTAATAAACCTGCTGCAAAATATTGGGTTTCAGACATAATAGTTCAGGTATCCTTTCAACAGTGTGATTAGCACTAATACAATGCATATCCTCGTCGCTGGCCAGAATCAAAACTGCTCTGATTGATGGTGAATTCTGATTAAAAGGTTAAAAACTGTGTAAATATTTCATCTTCACATCTTGGTTTATTTTTATCACTGTTATCTCTCATTTATATTTCATACTTTTCTCCTTTCTCTTGATCCCATCTTTCTCCTGCTTTGTTAATTTAAACATAGAGTGTAGGTCATTTTGATATGACTAAGGGGACAGATGGGATAATCTGCAAAAAAAAAATGTTGGCCATCTGGAAACTCAAAGTAAAATTGCATTTTAACCTATTTTTTCCTGAAACTTACAGTGGACGTAAGGCAGAGGTGTCAATATTAATTGCTTGTTTAAAATGAGTTATCTATAAAGTTAACAGGGTGACGTGGATTCCTCAGGATTGTGATCTGATAGTGAAAGCATAATTTGGAAATGGACAGTGTGGTTGTGTTTTTGTGAAGAACTGGCTTCACTGAAGGATTATGTAGTATAGTTGTTTAGATACTATTTTAGTGCAGCTGAGATTACAGGGTCCACTGACACATAGATATTTTGCCATTGCCACTTTCCTGCTACATGTTGCTAGTAAATAGTAACTGGGGAAGATATTCTTGGTTGAATTCTTTCAGTGGGTTGTACAAAAATTGGGCTGGAATTTGCTGTAACAGTACAACTAACTGCATCTGGCATGAGTTGGAATTGTCTTTGTATTTTTAGGTCTGGGGGAAAATAGCTGGAAGTAAAAATAATGAAAGTACACAAATCTAGCTGTGTGTCATGTGAGGCTGTCTGTGTGCTTCACCACTTAATGAATACCATAGCACTGACAGCTCTGCAAAATCAGAAGAGAGCATTTGTTACCATCTGATGTGTTGTCAGGCTTGCTAGAAAGCCCTTGTGAAGGTATATAGAACAGTTCAGCATTCACTTTGAAAAAGGAAATCACGGATGTGGGGGGCAGCAGTTATGGACATAACCATGGCTGATCACTGAACCTCAATGCCCACTGCCTGCAAAAGCGGAAATCCAGCATCAGCTCCAACAGGGGAAGAACACAGTTCAACCAGACAAGGTCAGCTCTCATCGCTGTTATGTCTGGAGATACCCATGTTCACAGGGTTTTATAGATTTTTCACAGTGGTCGGACAGATCTATCGAACAGATTAGTAGGCTTACTGAGGCTCTGCCTGGCAGTGGGAGCAATAGCTATTGACTGCTGAGAGATTGCTTTAACATACAGTTCTCAGCAGTAAATATTGTTGTAGCTTGGAGGTCTCCTGAGCAGGAATCCCATAATGCTCTTGACAACTTCCTGACAGGCATGGATCACTGACCCGCTGTCACCTCTTGGGGTTTGCCCTGCTCCACTGCCATCCTGCAGGATGTCTTGCTGTCAGTCAGACCGGACAGATTGTGTGCTTAGGAGCTGGGCTTGAACAGCTTGAAGCTGTCCTTCAAGGACGCCTTCTCTCTCCCCCAGCACTATTCCACAGGTCGCTGGGGCAATACGGCTTAACAGCACAAGGCCTGAAGCACAGTGAAGACAGGTGGGGTGGGATGGTAGCATAGTGGTTAGCACAACACTTTACAGTACAGGTGACGCAGGTTCAATTCCCACCGCTACCTGTAAAGAGTTTGTATGTTCTCCCCGTGGCTGCACAGGTTTCCTCCGGGTGCACCTCTCACAGTTCAGAGACTTTTTGACTCGTAGGTTAATTGCTGTTTGAAAATTGTCCCCCGACTGGGCTAGGGTTATATTGGGGTTTGCTGGGTGGTGTGGCTCGAAAGCCAGAAGGGACTATCTATGATGTATAGAAAGAAAGAGAGAAAGAAAGAAATAGATAGAAAACAAATAAATAAGTAGAAATTAATTGCCATTGCTCTGTAATACTGCTTGCTTCTATTTATAACTTAAGCTTGCAATGTTTAATTTGCATTCTATTAGAGATTTTAAAAATGGCAACATTTCATCCAACCTCAACTTATCCGTATTTAACAACTAAGATTTCCCCCATGATTTCTGGTAACAAAGAAAAATGATCAACGAATGAAGTAGACTTTATTTGATTATTAGCAGATTGGGGGAAATGCCAACCAGATTTTGAGCCAACACAGTGGAGTGGGTTAGGACGGAGTTGGTGGAGGAGGGTGGATGTCACTGATGTAGAAGAGTCAAAGTATATTACAACATGAAAACAGACCCCTCAGTCCAACAGATTCATGCTGGCCAAGATACCATTCAAAGCCACTCCCATTTACCTGTATTTGGTCCATATCCCTGTTAATCATTCCTATCAAAGTGCCTGTCTAAATACCTTTCAAATTTTACTCTTTTATCAGCCTTAACCACTTTCTCTGGTACCTCATTCCGTATGCACACCACTCTCTGCGTGAAACTGTCATTACACATGAACTCTGAGTCATATTAAGGATGGAGAGCAGAGGCAGAGAATATTATTTGCTTTCTTTGTGGAGCTTGGAGAAGCACTCTTGCTACCCATGGTTCTATGAGAACACACTCAAAATGCAGGAGGAACTCAGCAGGTCAGGAAGCATCCATGGAAATGAATACATAGTCGACGTCTCAGGCCAAGACCCCTCTTCAGGACTGAAAAGGGAGGGGGAAGGTATCAGAATAAAAAGGTTGGGCGACAGAAAGGAGAATAGCTAGAAGGCAATAGGTAAAGCCAGGTGGGAAGGAAAGGTCAAGGGCTGGAGAGGGAGGTATCTGATAGGTGAAGAGAGTGGACTATAGGAGAAAGGAGAGGTGGAGGGGATCCGGGGGGAGCAACAGGCAGGTGAGAAGAGGTAAAACGTCAGAATGGTGAATAGGAGAGAGGGGGGTGGAACTTTGCTTACCGTATGGAGAAACTGCCGTTCATGCTATCAGGTTGGGGGCTACCCAGGAATACAAGGTGTTGTTCCTCCACCTTGAGGGTAGCCTCATTTTGGCACAATAAGAGGCCATGGAAGGACACATTAGAACATGAATGGGAATCGGAATTAAAAATGCTTGGCCACCAGAAAGTCCTACTTGTGGCGGATGGTGCAGAAATGCTAAGTTATATGAGGCAGGTTTACAATTACCCTCCCTACATGGTTTTACAGAGCACCATACTACATAGCCCGCTCCTTGCAGCTGTAAGATTTCCTTCTTAAAATTATATTCAACCATTTCCACGTAGAGACCACACCAAAGAAACTGATGCACTCACAGTATGAAACACAAGTGTTCACACCTTAAATCAAGTGGCACTTAATTAATTTGCATGATTTACAAACTGGCTAGTAATACTTTCCTGAATTAAATTCTAATTTCAACACATACATAACCAGTCCCAAAATAAGACATTTTGCCTCATTAAGTATAACATATATAAATGGTGCATTGTCACACCTCATTGGAACAAGGTCAGATTTCGCAAGGTTTTTTTAGCGAGAACACAAACTCTTCCTGCTTCCTTCAAGGTCCATCATAATCAGCGCAGGTGCTGGAACCAGAATCTGCAGATCTGTAAGAGGTTTGAAAATAAAATACACCCAGGAGATCTGATAATAAAGCACAATCATTGCAAAGTTTATAAATTAGATCCAAGTTCTTACTTGAGTATTTACAGATTCTGAGAACAGACTAAATGGTACATATAAAATACATTTCACTACCAATAAAAGTGCCATGAATAATGTCGATCAGCGGCACACCTACAAAGAAGAGAGAAGCGATGACTCAACCTCATTTCACTTCCAGTTAGCAAAGAGAGAAAACTTTCACCCCATCTGTTCTGGCAGGGTTCACACCGAGATCCCAGAGGCAAAAGGAATGAAAGGTGTGAATCACTTGAATTCTTAATGCAGGGCTCACTGTTCAGGTCGGCTTCCGGTTCCTACCTGTTTGTCTCACTTACTGCCTGCTACGCCATTGGCATTTAGGGCAGCAATGAAGGTCTTCTATCTCTGGCGGTGTTCAGGGCTCCCTTCATCATGTCAGTAGCTTCATCTCAGTTTTCACTGCTATCAAACATGCATTGCCGTTAGTCCTGGGTGGAAACTCAGGAAACGGTCACATTCAGATGTGGAAGCTTTCTTCATTGCTGTTTCCATAACAGTTTTGTTTTACCAGTCAGGGTTGTTAGCACTCAGATGAAACCCCCCCCCCCCCCTCCCAAACCTGGAGGACCAGCGGACGACTCTTAATATGTCCTCTATCCTTTATCCTGTTTGACATGAGTGACCCTACCAAGTGCCGAAAGATAAAGCCTTGATTCCAGGTTATTGAGGCATGCAAGCCTCCAAACCATGACAAGGCTGTGGTCCTCTCACTGAGGTAGATCCAGGTAAAACACTAACAGTACAGTATAAAGTGTAACAGCTATAGAGAAAGTACAGTGCTGGTAAGCAATAAAATGCAAGATCACAATGAGGTAGATTGTGAGATCAGGAGTCCATCTTATTATAGCAGGAAACCATTCAATAGTCTTATAACAACAGGGCAGAAGCTGTCCTTCCGCATGCTTTCAGCGTTTGGTATCTTCTGCCCATTGGGAGAGGGGAGAAGAGAGAATATTTGGGGTGGGACTTTCATTATGCTGGCTGCTTTACTGAGGCAGTGAGAAGTATGGTCAGAATCCATAGAGGGGAGACTGGCTCCAGTGAAGTGCTGAGCTGAGTGCACAATTCTCTGTAGTTTCTTGCGGTCGCGGGCAGAGCATTTGTCACACCACAGCATTATGTGTGCGAATTGGATGTTTTCTATGATGCATCGATAAAAACTCTAAATGTCAACAGGGATATCCCATGTCCTCAGGGGTTTTAGTGAGGTTTCTTGGCGGTGACATCATCTTTTAAAGGAAGACTTTCTACAATCAGAGCTGACCCAGAAACTATGAAGGATGGAGCAACGAGAAAAAAAGTGGATTTTCTCGAGTTTTCGACGCTGCATTCCTGGTCCTGATCCCAGGGATCAGGGATTCCCCGCTCCCAGACCCATTCTCAGATGGTAGCAGCAGCAGAAGTTAGCTCTGAAAGTCAAAGTCAGAAGTGAATCCCCAGTGACATGGGTACTATGTTGCAAGTTTAAAAATCACAATCAGATGGTGAGGGTTAGCGTAACAACAGATGTCATACTTGCAAAATCAGTCAAAAACATCAGTCAGTTTACTGTGCCATGCTACCTGGGCACAGCTGTGAATTGCAATTGGAAAGGAGCGTGCCGCGTCTCAAAATCTATGCTCCGATGAGTTACCCGAGTTAGTTCAGGGTCCACTACAAGGGTGTTGTTGCAAATCCATGCTGCATGAATCGCCTGCCTCTCAGGAAGCAAGCGGCTTCTCCCACCACAGCTATCCCACCAGAGCCTTTGCTGTTGTCTGTTAGCAACCAGACCACTGCACTGACACATTTGGTGAGGTAGTGCATTGCAGGGTGCCCAATACTGTTCAACCTCAGCCACAAAGAAAAGCACTCACAGTCAACAGCTTTACACTCACCATGTTGCAGTTGTTGGAGCAGCTGTATATAAGGGCACAAAGGCAGCGAAGACACTGCAACCATGGCAGTAAAAGGGAAAAGTCATTCAACTTTGAGTGGAATAAAGCATGATTCATTGTGGAATTGCTTTAGAAAAATAATTTAGCTTTGATCTTTGTTTTCACATTGTGCCCCAGTGAACGTCATGAAAGAATCACAGAACCATTGGATTGTTATGATGCAAGAGGCTACTCAGCCCATCGAGTTCACACTAATTCCTGCAGAACAATTCTTTCTGATCTGCTCTCACCCCGTTGCCCTATAAATTATTGTTCTTCAAAGCTCCATACAATTCTGTTACAAAGGCACTGACTGAATCAAACTGATAAGAGAGATTTTCCCAGATCATAAATACTTGATGGTTAGATGCAAAAAAGTGGACTGGATACTAACAAGGATCTTGGGTTGTGGTTTAGGAGTCATTGAGCTTCGCGTGAACAGAATATCCAGAAGGAGGCTCTCCATTTTGCTTCCGCCTCCTACCACTACTATCCAGAAGGCTTCTGCCCCTCAGCACAAAGTACAAAGTTTAAAGTAGGTTTATTATCCAAGTCACCATATGCACCCCCGATTCATTTTCTTTCAGGCATTCACTGTAGTGCAAAAAAAAAATAATAGAATCAATGAAAAACTACACCCAACGGCTGGCACACAACCAATGTGCAAAAGAAGACAATCATTGTAAGCACAATACGTAAACAAATATTACCGAGAATACCACCTAATCACAACATAGCTGGTAGCAAGGTGCTTTGGTGAAATAATTTAATTTTTGTTTATTTATACCTCACGTTATGTGCCGCATTACCCCTGACATAATGTTAGTCTTCAACCATGTCAAGTTCCTTAAACTTCAAACTCAGTTCCAAACCAACACGTGGAATTGTGTTGCACTGACACTGCTTCCAGCTTAAACAGACAAACTAAGATCCGTGCTCACTGCAAACCATGAAAATAATGAAAACTGGTTAAAACACAAGATTGAAAAGGCTCCCATAAGATACCCGATAAAGAATACCTTGTCTTTCATAACAGAGTTGCTCAAATTTTACGCAAACTATTTTGTAAGATCGTTTTACAACAACTCAATCAGCACATTTTACAATTTACTCAGAATCCGGCTAGATTGCTTGCCATTCACCTGCCCCAGGGAAAGAACTTTAGATTCTGCTCAAGACTACATTTGGCTATTTAAGAGTTCCTCAATTTCATTCTCTGCTCTCCATACAGAATACTTATATACAGGATAACAGACTATCAACATTTCATTATTCACAGTATTTTTTTGAAGGCATTAAAAAAAAAGATCTTTTGAGAGTTTTCTTGTTTCGCATGAAAGTTTGAAGATTGGTGCCCAGGGGAACAAGGTTGGTCTTCATTATGAAGGGTTACTGCCACCCTGTGCTAAAATCTAAAACTACAGCTAGAACTCACTCTTCTCATATCTGCATTCATATTTTTGCACCTGACTTATAGAAACAGCTTCATTACACTGAGGCAGTAGCTTTTGAATCAATTGCCCAGGTTTTCTCTGAAATACTGCTTTGTCCCAGTGCAGTTAAGGAGGTTTTTTTTGGAATGATTCAGCATAGAATGAATATCTACAATAATGGCAAAAAGAATGAAAATGATAATACTGCAGGTGCTGGAAATCTGAAATGAAAACAAACTACTGGAAACCCTCAGCAGGGCAGGCAGCATCTGGAATAGTTAATGTTCAGAAAAAAACGAAATAGCCCAAGAAATCAGAGTTGAACATAGGTCAAATAGATCAAATTAATTTGTTTGGCAGAATAAATGAAATGACATGCCCAATTATTTTAAATTAATGCCTCAGCCTAAGTAATATTAACTCATGAATTCTTTTTATGGTAGCTTGGTAGTATAGTGGTTAGCGCAACCGCTTTACAGCACCAGCGATCACTGATCGGGGATTTTGATATCCGCCAGTCTTTAAGGAGTTGGTACGTTCTCCCCACGACTGCATGGGTTTCCTCTTGATACTTCTGTTTCTTCCCACATTCCAAAGAGGTACAGTTAGAGTTAGTGAGCACGTACGCATGCTATGGTGGTGCCAAAATGTTGAGACAATCCTCAGTCAGTGTGGGTCATTGATGCAAAACAGCACATTGCACCGTATGTTTCGATGTACAATGTAAATCCAATACTTTTAGCTGTTCTGTAACCCATATTTTGAAAATGATAATTGCACCAGAGTAGAGGAGAAAAAAGAACAGAATTGGGTGCAATGAAATTAAGCAGCATTTCACCCATCAAGTATTCTGACTTCATATCTATGTGGTACTATGTCGGGAAGGGTGGAGGGGCATCTGTGATGAGGAGTGACGGTTATGTGGCAATTGACGAAAAAAGGAAAAAGTCCTTGACTGGTGCCCAGGTTGTTTAATTGATATTTACCTTGGAAATGTGCTACAAAGTTGATGGTCAGATTCCTGCTTTGCACAGAGTTTGCTGACCTCAGATTGATGATTGAAGAGAAGATGGTTTCAGACTTAAAACAAAACAAAGTTCTTATTCCTGATTGTTAATAGTGACTCTAAGGAACAATGCAGGGAGAGAACCAGCATTGCTTTGGGTGTCCCGCCATTTGCCATCCCTCACTATATGAACATGCCTCTGGATTATGAACATGACTGTGTATGAAAACCTCGGGGAAGTTGATAAAACTGGTTGGGAGGCTGTGGAATTCTTTGTCACAAAGAATCATTTTTTTTCAAATGAGCAAAGAGGAAACTATGGGCAACCAATTACACTGCAACAAATTAAATTGTTAGAAAACAATTTAGGGTGGCACTGTGGCACAGCAAGCTGAACCACATAGCTCCAGCGAGCTCAATTCAATCCTGAACTCTGATTTTGTCTGTATTGAGGTTGTATGTTCTCCCTATGGCCACTAGGCTGCTCCAGTTTCTTCCTGCATCTCAAAGACATGCAGGTTAATTATCCACAGTAAATTGCCTCTGGTGGGGAGCTGTGTGGTGGGAATTTGTGGGGAGTTGATAGTAATGTGGGGAGAATGAAATGGCCAGCATAGGATCAGTGTAAAGATAGCTGGCACAGACCCATAGGGCCAAAGTCTACATTTCTGTGACTCTAAAAATGAGGTGATGTTAAAAGGCTTCATTTAACATCATTTAATAGCTTTGTTGAATAGAAAGAGAATTGCTGTGTCTTGCACATACTGCAAATGGTAATTGATTCTGCAGTTAATTATATTTTTCTTGTCCTTGTGCATTTCTCTCCCATCCACTTGTATCTTCTCCCAATTTCAAGGGAAAGCTGTTTTCTATTTATCGTCAAAATGAAAAATCTTAAAACCGTTTCCACTTTATGTGCGTTTTGCCAACTACTGCTCAGTGAGTACTCATGCCTCTGAGCTGGGAATTTGTGGTTCAGTCTCCTTCTCAGAGACTTGAGCAGACAATCTGTCTTGACACACCAATGCAGTAATATCCAGTGACTGCTGCCATCAATGGAATGAAACATTAAACTGTGGCTCCATCTGTCTTCTCAAGTTGACAGTGTAGAGAGCCTTTCATGCTATTAGAAAGGTGCTGGAAATCTCTTAGCCATTTTGACCAAAGTTACTAAAATGGGTCATAATGCAATCTGTGGGACTTTCTGTCACAACCTGCCACATTTCTCTATACATATTATAACAGTGACTTCACTTCAGAAATATTATGTTGACATATGGCCTTTTGCTCTCATATAAAGAAGGGCCTGTTCTATTCATTTTAATGGATTTGTAATCTAACTCGACTTTTTGAACAAATCTTTACCATTTGCCTAAGGACATGCTTGACAAATATGCATCTGCTGAGATAGTAAGTATATTATCCCTGCTAGAAATAATTTAACAGAAATTGTAGGTGGGCAGGTCTATGTTACAAAGATGGATGGGGATGTATTAAAAAAGTTCTCGCACATTCACTGCACTGTTGTATTTATAATACAATTGCAAGAAACCACAAATGAATTCAGATGAAGAAAATGTGAGCTTGTCTTCCGAGGCCACCTAAAAACAAATCCATACAAGGCGGCTTTGGAAAATTCATCAAGCAATAGCTTGGATTCAAATGCGGAGACTGATTCTCAACAATGCAATAAGCACATCATTAAACACTAAAGGATTTGCATTTGGTAATCACAACAGATGGCTACTGTAAATGTATGTTCACAGAGTTCTTGTTGGCAAGCTACTCATTTACAGGGCTATTGAAGAATGCGGGATGGGTGAGGGAGGGCATGAGCGTTGGAGGTGATGCTGTCTACCTGACTATATTGCAGCTGGAGTTCTACCTTTGAGCTCAAATCCCCTCACCATCTCAACTCGAGTGGTCTAAAACTTTCCGCTACTCTGCGTCATTATTAGTGGCTTTGTTGTTTTCAGTCTTCTATGTAGATAAGCTCTTTCGCTTGTCATTTGCAAACTGTGGGGTGAATGTTACTGAGCATTTCAAACGAACGATTTTTCAAAGGAAATATGTTTAGATATGGTTCTTGTAAAAGAAACCTTTCATGTTTTGTATAAGAATTACTCATCGCAGAATTGTGTTACCAAACATTAAACACACTGTCAACTCTAGAGTAGAATTTCTCTTTCTCCTAAAGTAACTTGTGGAAAAATGGTGTTAAGTGCCAAAGTTACTAGAGGGTATTAAGGGTAGAAATTTTAGGGTTACTTTCTTTTTATCCATTTTAAGATAATAACATGTATATTTTGTTGTAATTGTAGCTTACAGCTTTAGAGTCACATTTTTGTAGATCTCCTGAGAGTTTGTGCCAGTAAATAGAGCTCTTGCAGCATTGTATCTTCATGAATAAATGGTAAGCAGAGTACAAAGGCCACGGGGAGAAGGCCGGGGAGTGGGGCTGAGGAGGAGAAGAAAAGGAACAACACGTACCAACAAGCTGGAGGAACTCAGCAGGTCGGGCAGCGTCCATGGAAATGAACAGTCAACGTTTCGGGCCGAGCCCCTTCGTCAGGAAGAAAAGGATCAGCTGTGTTTGAATGGCGAAGCAGACTTGATGGGCCACATGGCCAAATTCTGCTCCTATGTCTTACGATCTTATGATCTTTTTTACGAAGTTAATGAACTTAAATGCCAGTATAGAGTTTAGGAAGGTTGTGCAAAACCATAGGTGTAGAATTGCGTTTTAAAGTTAACCATGGAATGAAGAAAGAAAGATGGAGAAGTGGGAGGAATTCCAAACAATAGCACTTTACTAAACAAGAAAGGCATAGCTGACCATCAGGCAGCAGGGACAGGAACGCACAGAAGAATGCCATCAGACAAGCAAGATCCGTTAAGTAACTGAGGACCTTGATATCGTAATTTGATCTGAGTTGTAAGACAAAACTGAGAAGCTGAGTCAGAGGTGGGATTTAGAGAAATGTTGTTGCACAAATCCAGGACCGAATGGCAGAACAATTTACCGTGAGTTCAGGTATGGTGTGCTGGAGCTGATGGAAGGTCGAGCACAGGAGGCCATCGAGGACAATATTGCAGTGAAAGAGACCAAAGGTAATTAACATATTTGTGATAGTGTCACAATGCCACCTGGTGTTCAGAGCAGTTCCAGAACTTTATGCTTTTATTTCACTGATTAATTATTATCACTGTGGGATATGATGATATAGATTTTGTCTTCCTAGTGGCTGAGCGATGGGAGTCAATACAATAAACAGAGAAGATGATAGAACTGGAACTGGCTATAATCAGGATCATTGGGAAGCTGATCTGTACATTTCACATCGAAGATACTATTTTGAGCACAGACCATCCACCACATGAACTGCAGCTCATATTGAGAAAAGTCTGCACACCAAAGTTTGCCAGTCACGTACCCTGCAACAAACTATCTGCAGGAGGAGCTCAGCGGGTCGAGCAGCATCCTGGGAGGAAACAAATTGCTAATGGTTCAGATCACAACCCTGCATGAGGACTGGGAACACAGTTCGTTTATGTCTGTCCTTTTTGGTTTCAGAAAAAACTAGCCCTGTTCATCTCCTTCTGACTTACTACATCTAACCTTAAAAGCATGCCCTCTAGTATTAGACATTCCAACCCTGGGGAAGAAAAAAATAGATACCCCTGTTTACACCTCTCAGAATTTTATAAAAGTTAAAAAAATTATGAACTTTTGCCCGCAGGATGATTGTGGTGGGGAAGAGACAGCACTCACCTCTTTGCAGACTGTGAGTTTGCAAAGAGCTTATGGAGAAAGGTGAAAGGGCCTGAGCTGCGCTACGCCCCGAGCAGGTGCATGAGAGGACTCTCTGATCTACGGGCCGTTCCCAGGGCAACACACGGAGACAAACATCACATGCTGCTGGCGATCATCAACTGGAGAAGGACACCCTTTGGTCTGTCTGGAATTTGGTGGTCTAGTAGCACAAAGAGAGGCCTGTGGAAGAATGCTGCCAACTGGCACATCCCAGACTGCAGCAGTACGTGCTGGGGACACACTGAAGCTCAGTGCAGTCACCACAAAGGCTCGTGGGCAAGGACCGTGGTGTAGGACTCTTCTCCTACTAGAGAGAGAGAGAGAGGCCGGGTGGGGGGGAGGAAGCCCCTTAATTATTTTAGAACTTAATATTCCACCCCAGAGTGCCACATGAGTGGTAACAGTACTATTGATGTGTATAAGTGCTATAGAAGAGTACTGAAAACATTGATTATGAATGTAAAGAATGAACAGTATATTCTTGCAAAGTATTTTTTATGAATGAGGTTTATTTTGAACAAAAATTAGAAATTTCTGTTTATAAAATGGAAGGGGCTGTGTCATGGTTCATACCGAGCAGCTGCTAATAGAAAACTCTGATCTACGGGCTGTACCCAAGGACATGCACAGAGGCGGACCTCAAGAGCTGCTGGCAGATCATCAACTTGGTGAAAGATGCTCTTTGGCCGGCTCAAAACCTGTCGGTCTGCCAGCACATCGAGATATCTGTAGAGAAAATCTGCTAACTGGCACATTCCAGGCTGCAGGGGTGCGTGCTGAGGGACACAATGAAACTTGGTGCGGCCACCGCAAGAGATCAGTGGGTAAGGACCACAGTGTGGGGTCTTCTTCTACTATTGAGGGAGAGGCCAGGTTGAGGGAGGAAGCCCCTCAATTATTATTGTAGCAGTGTATCACCCCAGAGTGCCACATGAATGGCAGCAGTGCTATTGATGTGTATGAATGCCGTAGGACAGTACAGAAAGCATTGACTATGAATGCAAAGAATGAAATCCATTGAATAGTTTATTCTTGTAACTATTTTTATGATGAATAAAGTTTACTTTGACAAAAAAATTATAAACTTCTATCAGATCTCCCATCAACCTCCACCATTCCTGAATTTGTCTAGCCTCTCCTTACAGCATATGCACTCTAATCCAGACAGCATCCTGATAAACTTCTTCTGCACCCTCTAAAGCCTCCACGTTCTTCCTAGAATGGTACAGCCAGAATTAAATGCAATATTCCAAATGTGGCCTGATTGGAGTTTTCTCTAACTGCAACATTGCTTCTTAACTCTTGAACTCAACACCTCAACTAATAAGGACAAGCATGTCATAATGCCTTATTTATCAACTTGTCTTAATTTCACGGACCTATGGATTTGGACATCAGGATCCTTCTGCCCATCAATACATACTGCCTGTTGTTTACCTCTTTCGCAGTGAACACCATGCTGAGTTCAGCACCTACTTCAAGATTGATATAAAAATTATAATTTTTGGAACTGAAAATGGGCATAAAACAAAAGCCATGTTCATTAATGTTGCCAACTGCATTTATTGTTAAATGCATGGTAGCGTGAGTATGATGTTCTCCTAATGTCGTCTATTGGTCAGTCCTTGGAAGGCTGTAGAGGCCAATCCAAGACCCACATATCCTGGTGCAGAGTGGACAAATGCTCACTTGATATACAACAAACAGTATTTCAATATTCTGTCTAAAATGCTGAAGGAAAATATTTCCAGTATGACGTAAAGTCTATGCTTTTTATAAACAACTGGAACATAAGTGAAAGTGCTGTTTTCAGTTTGCATTAAGCATTAAAATCCCTGACAGGCTTCACTCCGAGAAACCCAACAGCTGTTCATGTCCACCTTTATTACGTGAGGCATTTTAGAACTGCGGGGTTGCAATGTAACCAATGGTTCAATGGTTCAATTTAATATCAGAGAATGTATACAGTACACAACCTGAAATCCGTACTCTTCACAAACATCCACGAAACAGAAGAAATAAATGCCAAAGAACAGTTCTCGATGGGGTGGAATTATAACTGGGCTTATATCACAATGTAAGTGCTGTTCCTCAATGTCTCTATAATATTTTAAAATAGTCCTACCCAGAATAAATCTTGAGGGGGTGATGGCTTAACTCCCGTCGTAATAGGAGCTGCGGATCATGAGCCAAAAGCACATTTTCACTTTGTTCCAATTGGTTTCAAGTTCAGCTTGCATATAGGGGACACATTTGGCACAAGCCTTAAGTAAATATCCAATCATTTTTCACTTAAATGCACAACCATTATTCACATTGGTGTAAGCTCTCAGGCAGTCCCTCGCTTTTTGAAGCACTATCTCAGCAGTGAGGAGGGATGGAGAGATTAATTCATGTTACCAGCCTGCCTTTTCTTTAGCATGAGTAAGGGAAAAGCAGACACTCTCAGTAAATGAAAAAAACAAGAGAAAACATTGAACAATACAGCTCGGTACAGGCCCTTTTACCCTCAATGTTGTGCTAACCTTTTAATTTACTCCAAAATCGATTTAACCCTCCCCTCCTACACAGCCCTCCATTTTCCTACCATGCATGTGCCTATCCATCAAGGAGTTTCTTAAATTCCCCAAATGTATCTGCCTCTACCGCCACTCTTGGCAGGCATTTCACACACACTACTTTCCATCACAGTAAAGCCCTCCCCACCACTGAGCATATCTACACAGAGCACTGTCGTAGGAAGTCAGCTTCCATCGTCAGGGACCCCCGCCACTTAGGTCATGCTCTCTTCTTGCTGCCACCATCAAGAAGGTGGCACAGGAGCCTCAGGACTCACCGCACCATGTTCAGGGACTGCTATTACCCCTCACCCATCATGCTCTTGAACCAGTGGGAATAACGTCACTCAATTTCACGTGCCCCATTATGGAACTATTCCCACAACTCATTTCCAAGGACACTTATCTCATCTCTTCTTTATACTTATTGCTTATTTTTTTATTATCAATATTTTTTTCTTTTATATTTACACAGTTTGTTGTCTTTTGCACATTGGCTGCTTGTCTGCCCTGTTGGGTATAGTCTTCCATTGATTCCATTATGGTTCTTGGATTTACTGAGTACACCCGCAATAAAAGTTAACAAATTTCATGACGTAAATATGCTGGTGATATTAAACCTGATTCTGATTGTGATTCTGAAAATGAATTTCAGGGTTTTATATATATGTACTTTGATAATACATTTTCTTCGAACTATGATCAAGAATACACATCGTAGGTGTACTATGTTGATAACCCACAGACATTCCCATTTTATATCTAGCACCTCAGCTCTAAGTTAGCCATGACTATCCAACTCATCCCCATTACATGAGCGGGGGCTGCCAACCTCCACAAAAGAGCAAACTACGGAAACTGCAGAGGACTGTGGATACAGCACAACACGTGAGAGAAACCACCCTTCCCTATAATGTTTTTGTCAAAACTTCTTACTGCTTCAGTAAAGCAGCCAGCATAATCAAAGCCTCACCCGTCATGGACATTCTCTCGTCTTGCCTCTCCCGTTTGGCAGAGGATAGAAAAAGCTAAAAGCATGTGCTACCAAGTTCAAGGACAACTTCTATCCTGTTGTAATACAACTATTAAATGGTTCTTCAGTACGCTAAGATGGACTCTTGATCTCACAATTTTCCTTGTTATGATCTCGTACTTTATAGTTTACCTCACTGCACTTTTTCTGCAACAATTAATGTATATCTTATTCTGCATTGTTGTTGTTTCACCTTGTTCTACCACAATACACTGTGCACTGATTTGATCGGTATGAACAGTATGCAAGGCATGCTTTTTCCTGATCTCATATGACAACAATAAACCAATACCAATGACAATGAAGCCAAATATTTGCTTTCCATTTGTAAATTCATATCATCAGAATCAGGTTTATTATCACCGGCGTGTGACGTGAAATTTGTTAACTTAGCAGCAGCAGTTCAATGCAATACGTAGCCTAGCAAAGAAATAATAATAATAAATAAAATAATAATAATAATGATAATATCTAAACAAGTAAATCAATTACATATATTGAATAGATCTTAAAAAGTGCAAAACAGAAATACTGTATATTTTTAAAAAGTGAGGTAGTGTCCATAGGTTCAATGTCCATTTAGGAAACAGATAGCAGAGGTGAAGAAGCTGTTCCTGAATCGCTGAGTGTGTGCCTTCAGGCTTCTGTACCTCCTACCTGATGGTAACAGTGAGAAAAGGGCATACCCTGGGTACTGGAGGTTCTTAATAATGGATAATGCCTTTCTGAGACACCACTCCCTGAAGGTGTCCTGGGTACTTTGTAGGCTAGTACCCAAAATGGAGCTGACTAGATTTACAACCTTCTGCAGCTTCTTTCGGTCTTGTGCATTAGCCCCTCCATACCAGACAGTGATGCAGCCTGTCAGAATGCTCTCTATGGTACAACTACAGAAGATTTTGAGTGTATTTGTTGACATGCCAAATCTCTTCAAACTCCTAATAAAGTATAGCCACTGTGTTGCGTTCTTTATAACTACATCAACATGTTGGGACCAGGTTAGATCCTCAGAGATCTTGACACCCAGGAATGTTTTAAATCAATTTAAATTAGATGAAATCGTTTTGATTATTCAACTGCATTCAGATTATTTCTAAATGATTATGATGAGCAAAACAATTTAGAAGTAGTGGACAAGACCAGTTACTTCAAGTTTCCTGTGGATTCCTAGGAACAGGGCTTTGGGTTCAATAACCTAACACCTATTCACTGCCTGCAGACTGCTCCAGATAATGGCACCTGCAGGACTTTGGAATTTGTGCAGCCACAAATGATAAGTACAGCAGTGGGTTTCTTATAGAGATGAACTCTCGGCATTCATTGTCTGGGACCAATGAACTCCAGCCTGGTTCTTCCCACAGCAATGATAAAGCACCTCATAATTTCTGTTTCAAAAATTCCAAGTATTAGAGATGTAAGCTGACAGAAAATATTAAGGAGGTCTTCACTGTTTTATTCAGAGAAAATAGTGTTGGATATAAACTAACTAAAACATTTAATGTGTTGCTGGGAATCCACCAAAGCAATGCAAGTGACAACCAGCACAATTTAGAATTTTCTTAAACTCCATAGGCAGATGTCCAAAATAGCAACAGAATGCTTTCAGGAAAAGAATGGCACATAGAAACTTCCGTTAAAGTTGTGTTATACAGTGTGAAGAAGACATATTTATTGTGGTAGAGGGAAAATGGATCGAATCCAGTTTAGCTTCTGAGTGACTAATAATTAGTGCCCTAACAATAAATACTTGACACAAAGATAGTGGTTTTCTTCTTCTATTGCAGTCAAAAGGCTCATTTATTATCAAAGTATGTATACAGTACGCAACTCTGAGATTTGTCTTCTGATAGACACAAAACAAAGAAAACCATGCAAGTCATTCAAGAAAAAACATCAAACCGACTCCCCCCGCACTGAAAAAGATCATCAACCCCCGAACACCCCCTCACATAAAAAAATACTAACAAACTCACCAAACGGTAGTAAGAAAACTAACACCCAACCCCTACTGGCAAACAAAAAAACTAACAGACTTGCCAGACAGCAATAGGCGAAAACCACAGAACATTAAAAAAAACAGAACTGAAAGAGTCCACCTCCAGAGTCAAATTTGTAAGTCGCAGAATTTCAGAGAGAGAGGGAGATGTTGCTCGAATGCAGAGGCCTTCCCTCAAGCAACAGCGAGTGACAGGCTATCACAGAGACTCCTTCTCCAGCAGCAAAGAGATCCTTCACAGCAGCAATCAAGAGTCAGGGAGTTAAACAGCATAAAACACATCTTTCGGCCCACACCAATCGCCAAAAACCCTTTTATACCTCTCCCACACCTATTCTATGTCTTCATCCTCACATTTCCTTCATCTTCATTCCCCACCCTCTCCAACGCCACTCAACTGCACGCTGGTGGGGGGAGGGGGTGGTTACAGTGGCCAGTTAACCTTCCAAGCCACAGTTTTTTGGGATGTGAGAGAAAAGCAGAGTACAGGGAGAACGTATCAAGGCCACACAATCAGCATCGAGGTGAGGATCAAACTGAGGTCTCTGAGGCAACAACTCCACTAACTGTGCCACTTTGCTTTAACCTATCAAATTTGTCTGCATAGCTTCCCGCTAGATTCCTCAACATATTCCTACATCACTGCCTCACTCTACCTCTAGATTCCCAATCCCCTTCAAATGTTGTCTTTAAATGATTTCTCTGTTCCTAAGGTTACCTGCTTTAAGCTTCATCAATGGGTTTCAACTGCCTATCAAGCCTTCCCTCGATAAATTTATTCTGTAGGGTGTTCCTGACACTTCCCTTTGTGTTTGCTGGTACACAGTACAGGGGGAAAAAAAACAGAAATGCACACGTTCAGGAAACTGCTGATCTCCCTAGGTATACCTACTGCATTTCTAATGTTCTGATGGTGATTCACTTTTCCTGATGCTCTCCTGACTGGATGTTCAACACAAAGATAACAATAAACAATTAATGTATCTGCACAAAGTGCAGGAGAAACTCAGCAGGCCAGGCAGCATCTATGGAACAGAGTAAACCGTCGACATTTTAGGTCAAGACTTTTCATCAGGACTGGAAAGGGAGGGGAAAAGTCAGAAGTAAGAGGGTAGGGGGAAGAGAGGAAGAAGTACAAGGTGGCAGGTGATAGGTGAAACCGAGAGAGGGGGAAGGGGTGAAGTAAAGAGCTGGGAAGTCAATTGGTGAAAGGCATAAAGGGCTGGAGAAGGGGGAATCTGATAGAAGAGGACAGAAGACTATGGAAGAAAGGGGAGGGGAGGAGCACAGGGGGAGATGATGGGCAGGTAAGGAGATAAGGTGAGAGAGGGAAATGAGA
The DNA here is from genome assembly GCF_048418815.1 of Hemitrygon akajei. Lineage (NCBI taxonomy): Eukaryota > Metazoa > Chordata > Chondrichthyes > Myliobatiformes > Dasyatidae > Hemitrygon > Hemitrygon akajei. Next base: position 155,220,690 of record NC_133130.1, on the reverse strand, counting down.
ATGGGAAATGGTGAAGGAGAAGGGGGGGGGGGGGGGCAAGTGCCAGAAATCGATGTTCACACCATCAGGTTGATGGCTATGCAGATGGAACATAAGCTGTTGCTCCACCAACCTGAGTGTGGCCTCATTACGGCAGTAGAAGAGGCCATAGACAGACATTAAAAATTAACTACTATTTCAATTGCTACTTAACTTTAACTTTGTCTGGTAAATTTACAGAACTACATATTTATAATGGAAGCACCTCACAACTGGCAGAACCTCTTTGAATATTCAATAACAGTGTCTGTTCCAAATCCCAGACACAAAGTATACCACTTTTGTTACGGTGGCACCATGAATATAAAACCAACCAGAAGATTAAATCACAAAACAAATCTCTCCTGAAGAGTGTATTAAGTGGCAGAGATAAACCTTTAACTATGTGTCAATAGCAGCTACAGTACATCATCTATTGTCTTCCCCATTTGTAGTTTCAATGGAACAAAAACAGACCAATAGGTTTCACTGGCCACATAGTTCATTAGGAAGTTAAATTTTGCACAAGTTTTATTTCCTGAAGTCTAGATCTTATTTTAGTTCATTGATAATTTCATAACCCCAGAACGATCCCTAACAGGATGTCTTTATAGAGCCATACTCACAGAGTTATATAGTACAGAAAACAGGCCCTTTGGCTCTACTCTCCTATGTGAACCAAGGAGACCACCTAAGCTAGTCCTAGTTGCCTGTGCTTGGCCCATATTCCTCCAAACCTGGACTTACCAACCTTTTCTATACCATGGACCAATAGCCTTAAGGTTGGGAATCCTTGCTCTAAAACCTTCCTAACCATGCATGTTCTCTCTCTCTCACACACACACACACACACACACACACACACACACACACACACACACACACACACACACACACACACACACACACACACACACACACACACACACACACACACACACACACACACACACACCTCCCCCCCCCCCCCCCTACCTGAAGGAACTTACCAAATCAGGCACTCATTGACTGGAGTGGAATAAACAGTCAATGTTTTGAGGCTGAGACACTTCATCTTTTGTGTTTTAAATATTCTAATTGCATGACTACCAATTGTTCTTGCAGCACATTCCATAGATCCACCACATTCTGTGTGAACATTTTGGTTCCACATGGTAGGCTTATTCAGAAAGTGGAGGGTTGTGACTAATGGTGTCCCACAAGAATCGGTTCTGGGACCTCTACTTTTCATGATTTTTATTAATGACCTGGATGTGGGGGTAGAAGGGTGGGTTGGCAAGTTTACAGATGACACAAAGGTTGGTGGTATTGTGGATAGTGTAGAGGATTGTCGAAGATTGCAGAGAGACATTGTTAGGATGCAGAAGTGGGCTGAGAAGTGGCAGCTGGAGTTCAACCCAGAGAAGTGTGAGATGGTACTCTTTGGAAGGACAGACTCCAAGGCAGAGTACAAAGTAAATGGCAGGATACTTGGTAGTGTGGAGGAGCAGAGGGATCTGGGGGTACATGTCCACAGATCCCTGAAAGTTGCCTCACAGGTAGATATGGTAGCTAAGAAAGCTTATGGGGTGTTAGCTTTCATAAGTCGAGGGATAGAGTTTAAGAGTCGCAAGGTAATAATGCTCTATAAAACTCTGGTTAGGCCACACATGGAGTACTGTATCCAGTTCTGGTTGCCTCACTATAGGAAGGATGTGGAAGCATTGGAAAGGGTACAGAGGAGATTTACCAGGATGCTGCCTGGTTTAGAGAGTATGCATTATGATCAGAGATTAAGGAAGCTAGGGTTTTACTTTTTGGAAAAAAGGAAGATGAGAGGAGACATGATAGAGGTATACAAGATATTAAGAGGAATAGATAGAGTGGACAGCCAGCGCCTCTTCCCCACTGCTCAATACAAGAGGACATGGCTTTAAGATAAGGGGTGGGAAGTTCAAAGGGGATATTAGAGGAAGGTTTTTTACTCTGAGAGTGGTTGGTGCCTGGAATGCACTGCCTGAATCAGTGGTGGAGGCAGATACACTAGTGAAATTTAATAGACTACTAGACAGGTATATGGAGGAATTTAAGGTGGTGGGTTATATGGGAGGCAGGGTTTAAGGGTTGGCACAACATTGTGGGCTGAAGGGCCTGTACTGTGCTGTACTATTCTATGTTCTATGTTCTAAAAATTTGCCCCTTAGGTCCCCTTTAAATTTTCTCCTCTTACTGTGAACAATGCTTCTGCTTCTAAATTTGCCTACCTTGGGGAAAACATTGTGATCATCCACCTTATCTACAATATAACCCTCATGATTTTACATACTGCTATAAGGCCACTGCTCAGCCTCTAACAGTCCCAGCCTATCCGGTTTCTCCTCAGGCCATCCTGGCCACATACTTGTGAATGTCTGCAGTGAGATGCTGAAGATGTTCTATAGGTCAGTTGTTGAGAGCGCCCTCTTCTTTGTGGTGGCGTGTTGGGGAGGAAGCATTAAGAAGAAGGACGCCTCACGTCTTAATAAGCTGATAAGGAAGGCGGGCTCTGTCGTGGGCAAAGTACTGGAGAGTTTAACATCGGTAGCTGAGCGAAGGGCGCTGAGTAGGCTACGGTCAATTATGGAAAACCCTGAACATCCTCTACATAGCACCATCCAGAGACAGAGAAGCAGTTTCAGCGACAGGTTACTGTCGATGCAATGCTCCTCAGACAGGATGAAGAGGTCAATACTCCCCAATGCCATTAGGCTTTACAATTCAACTGCCAGGACTTAAGAACTTTTTAAAGCTATTATTAATGCTTTTTGAGCTAGTGATTTAGATGCATATCATATTATTACTGAGTTAAGTATTGTATTGTATGTAATGAGTTTTTGCTACAACAAGTGTACGGGACATTGGAAAAAATGCTGAATTTCCCCATGGGGATGAATAAAGTATCTATCTATCTATCTATCTATCTGTTCTGCAACCTTTGAATTTTAACGACATAAAAGACAGTAAATTAACAGGCAGTTTTCACAAGTAATTAAACAGCAAATGAAGTGTTGTCCTTTATTGCAAACAAGAAGGAGCATTGAAGGGTTGTATTTGTCAACGTAGAGCAGAGAGTGAGTTTGTAAATCTGGCGGGAGCAAAGGATGTTGGGGATGGTGAGGCTGGAGCACCATGGAGGGGTGTGGGACAGGTGGAAGAGAGGGAGTGTTAGAGGCAGGGGCTGATGCGGGTGTGGACACAACCAGCCTTGAGACACCAGGCAAGGTAATTTCATTCCATAGATCATTACAGAAAGTCTCTTGGGTGCTTCCTGCTCCCTCCCCTCTCCCTTCCCCTTTTCCCAACCATGACTCCCTTCTCCCTGCCCCCTTCCAACTCTCAGTCCACTACAGAGACCCAGATCAGAATCGGGTTCATTGTCGCTCACGTATGTCATGAAATTTGCTTTTTGCAGCAGCTTCAGCAGTACAGTGCAATACATAAAATTACTACAGTACAGTACAGAAGTCTTAAAGACCCCAGCTATCTATATATCTATATATATATCTAAGACTTTTGTACAATACTGTAAATAAATAAATAAAATTTAAGTGTCTAAAGGAGCTTAGTGCTGAGGAAATCAGGAACTCGGGGCATATTTTCAGAATTAAGGTTCACCTATCTAAACGAGATGGAGGACTTTCTTCAATCTAAGGGCTGTGAATCTTTAAAATTCTCTACCTAAGACAGTTGTGGAGGTGGGAGACGGGTCATTGAATATATTTAATGCTAATACGGATGTTTGGATTATTGGACAACTAAGACTTATGGAAAAGAGGCAGGAAAGTGAAGCTCATGCCAACCTATGGCCATAATGTTTGGCAGAGAAAACTCAAGGGATCATATGGCTTATGATGAATGCCAGTATGTTAAATGCCTTTTTTCATCACCCTGTCTGTGTGTGACACTGCTTTCAACATACAATGCATTTGTAATCCTAGCCCCTCTGTTCTATTACACTCCCTAGTGCCCGAATACTTATAATACAAATGCTACTCTGGTCTGACCTTCCATCACATTACACTTAACTGTATTAAAATCCATTTGCCACTCCTTGGCCCATTTCCTTATCTGAACAAAATACCCCCAGTAATCTACGATAAACTTCTTCACTATCAACAACACCTCTTAATTTTGTGTATTCGGCAAACTTATTCATCAAGCCTTGGACATTCACATCCAAATCATTTATATAAATAGCAAATAACAAGGGTCCCAACACCAACCCATACAACAAGCCTTTCCTGTCGATTTGTGAAAACAAAATTCTGTTCCAAATGATCACTGTACATAGGGGGTCTGTCCAAAAATCAAACATTCCTGTGACTAAAGTTTAAAATTAAAAGGCCACAATGCATTGAAGCACTGTTAAGTAAATAACTGAGGTGTACTGTTGTGTGAGCCTTGATCAGTTCCACCCCAGTTAGACAAGTCCAAATCAAATTCAAGACTTAGCGTATCAGAAGAGAGTTGTTCCCTGCCAACAGCTCAGAAAAACTAAGCCAAGAATTTTTGATTATAACTTCAATACTGGCTTTTAACCGTTCCAGTTGGATAAATAAATTGGCTTCGCTCAAGTAAAAATAAATCCTGAGGTTAATAATTTCAAATGATTTATATAAACAATAAAAATAATCAGTTTCCTAAATTTCATTATCTCTGTCTCAGCACTCTATTATTCTTTCTTCAACTAAATACACTTTTAAGTGGTTTCCCTGTTGAATTTTACTTCAAAATAATCAATAAATTCAAAATGTAAATAAAAAAGAACTTTATAAAGTCATATATTATTGATCTATTTCTTACATTCTTTGTGTAGCACAGAATTACAGTGACACGTGTTGGATGCACTTCGTAGTGTCCCAGAAAATTATAGACACGTGTAGTTCTGAAGCAACTTCTGCTGGATGTGACAGCTCTTGCAATCATGGTCCTATTGCTTACTTTCTCTATAAATTCTCCTTTCTAATCTGAAATGGTTTCACCTTCTCTTAACGACCCATTCAGTATTTATCGAAAAATATTGATAAAAAATATTGGCAGTGTGAGATATATCTCTATCAAAGGAGGTGTCAACTGCTCCTTCCCTCCGTTAGCCTGCAGGTCACTCTTGGGCAAGGTGTAGAACCTGCTTAGCCCCCTGATCAGGGTCACGTGAAGCCACGAGGACAGGTGGTGGATGGTCATATGAGCAACTGGCAAAGCGACCACTGAATACCAGGGAGATAATTTCTGAAGAGTCTTGATAATGGCTAGGGGGCCACCTGTCTTGTAAAACTGCTACCCCAAAAGAAGGCAATGACAAATGCCTTCTGTTGAAAAATTTGCCAAGAACAATCATGGTCAATCCTATGATTGCCCACATCATACAACGTGGCACATGACAATGAGGGTGATGATTCTTTTTTATTTTAGTCAGTAGTTTATCCTTATTGTATCATTTTATCCTTAGGAGGTTGTAAACTAATTTGGCAGAGAATTGGGGACTGGAATGTTAGAGCTGAGGATGGGGCAGTTGGTACATGCAGTATGTAGTGAGACTGTGAGGAAGGACAGGCAGATGATAGAATCAGAATCAGGTTTATTATCACCGGCATGTGACATGAAATTTGTTAACTTAGCAGCAAAAAATACATAAAATAAGACATAATAATAAATAAACAAGTAAATCAATTATGTATATTGAATAGATTATTAAAAATAGTGCAAAAACAGAAATATTGTACTGTATAATAAAAAAGTGAGGTAGTGTCCGAAGCTTCAATGCCCATTTAGGAATCAGATGGCAGAAGGGAAGAAGCTGTTTCTGAATCGCTGAGTGTGTGCCTTCAGGCTTCTGTATCTCCTACCTGATGGTAACCATGAGAAAAGGGCATGTCCTGGGTGCTGGAGGTCTTTAATAATGGAGGCTGCCTTTCTGAGACACCACTCCCTAAAGATGTCCTGGGTATTTTGTAGGCTAGTGCCCAAGATGGAGCTGACAAGATTTACAAACTTCTGCAGCTTCTTTTGGTCCTGTGCAGTAGCCCCTCCATACCAGACAGTGATGCAGCCTGTCAGAACACTCTCCACGGTACAATTACAGAAGATTTTGAGTGTATTTGTTGACATGCCAACTCTCTTCAAACTCCTAATAAAGTATAGCCTCTGTGTTGCCTTCTTTATAACTATATCAACATGTTGGGACCAGGTTAGATCCTCAGAGATCTTGACACCCAACAACTTGAAGCTGCTCACTCTCTCCAATTCTGATCCCTCTTTGAGGATTGGTATGTGTCCCTTCGTCTTACCCTTCCTGTAGTCCACAATCAGCTCCTTCATCTTACTGACGTTGAGTGCCAGGTTGTTGCTGTGGCACCACTCCACTTGTTGGCATATCTCACTCCTGTACGCCTACTCGTCACCACCTGAGATTCTACCAACAATGGTAGAATGGTAGAAAATTGCAGTCAATGGAATGATTTGAAGTGTAAAATGGGGGCTAAATCGAACAGAGTGATGAATACAGGACAGAAGGTTTTATATTTGAAAGTGTGTAATAAATGAGGTAGATAATTTTGTAGCACAATTAGAGATTGGCAGGCAAGACATTGTGGCCATCACTGAGTCATGGCTGAAAGATCATTGTTGGGAGCTTAACACTTTTATATATAAAAAAGAAATTTAAATTAAATAAATAGTGCAAAAAGAGAGGAAAAATATTCTGACCTAGTGTTCATGGATTCATTGTCCATTCAAAAATCTAATGGCAGAGGGGAAGAAGCTTTTCCTGAAATGTTGAATGTGTGTCTTCAGGTTCCTGTATCTCCTTCTTGATGGTAGAAATGAAAAGAGGGCATATCCTCAGTGATAGTCATCCTCAATGATAGATGATGCCTTTTTGAGGCATTGCCTTTTGAAGGTGTCCTGGATGCTAGGAGGCTAGTGCCTATGATGGAGCTACCTGAGTTTTACGTTGACTGTACTTCTGCCTATAGATGCTGGCTGGCCTGCTGCATTCCACCAGCATTTTGTGTGTGTTTCTTGAATTTCCAGCATCGGCAGATTTCCTCGTGTTTGCGTTTACAACTCTCTGCATCTTTTTCCGATCCTGTTCAGTGGCTTCTCCATACCACACAGTGATGCAACCAGTTGGAATGCTCTCCAGGCTACATCTGTAGAAATCTGTAAGTGCCTTTGGATACTTATCAATTCTCCTCAAACTCCTAATGAAATATAGCTACTGCCATGCCTTCTCTCTAATTGCATCAATATATTGGGCCTTGGATAGATCCTCGGAGATGCTGACACTCAGAAACATGAAACTGCTCACCTTATCCACTTCTGATCCCTTGATGAGGACTGGTGTGTGTTCCTTGACTTCCCCTTCCTGAAGACCACAATCAAATCCTTCGTCCTACTGATATTGAGTGTGAGGTTGTTGCTGTGACACCACTCATCCAGTTGATTTATCTCGCTCCTGTATGCCTCCTCGTCACCATCTGAATTTCTGTAAACAATAACTGTGTTATTGACAAGTGTATAGATGGTGGTTCAGCTGTGCCGAGCCGCACAGTCATGGGTGTAGAGGAGGTAGAGCAGTGGGCTAAGCATGCATCCTTGAGGTGTACTAGTGTTGCTCATCAACAAGGAGGAGATGTTATTTCAAATCCACACAAGCTGTCGTCTCTTGGTTGCGGAAGTGAAGGATCCAGTTAGACGGAGGTACAGAGGCTCAGCTTTTGGAGCTTGTTGATTAGAATATTGAGTTGAATGCTGAGCTTTAATCAATGAACAGCAGCCTAATGTAGGTATTGATATCGTCCAGCTGATCCAAGGTCCAGTGGAGAGCCAATGAGATTGCATCCACTGCAAACCTGTTGTGATGAGAGGCAAACTGCAGTGGGTCCAAGTCTTTGCTTAGCTAAGAATTGATTCTAGCCATGACCAACCTCTCAAAGCACTTCATCACAGTAGATGTGTCACTAAGCAGCAGACTTTGTGGTAGTTCACTCTGCTCTTCTTGGGCCCTGGTATGATTGTTGTCCTTTATAAGTAGGTGGGAACTTCCGACTAGTGTAGTAAGAGAATGAAGATGTGTTTCAACACTGCCGCCAGTTGGTTGCTTTGCTACTGGAAGCAAGTCTTTCATTGCAACTGTATTTCACCTGAACTTGACTATAAACTTGACTTATACTGTTATGTGTTACATTAAGTATTGTAAGTCTCCTCTTCATGTTTCATTTTAAACTTTTAACCGCTATATCTTTTGTCACCTGTAACGCTCCGTACTCTCAAGAGCCTTTGTTTCATTGACAAATGAACCTTTTTGACGACACTGTTGGTTTCTCTCCCAGATACTGATTCAAATCTAACAGTCCTCTGCTCAATTTACATCGGCATTATCACATTGCATTATTACAATTGACTGGTAGAATTAAAAAAACTAGAACTTTTTTTATTATGAGAATGCACCTTCAAAAGACTCAACGCTATTATGTATCACTAAAGATGGCACGAAATAAACTGCTGATGGTTAAATATTGCGCTCAGAATATAATACACCCACACAAGCTTTCGAAAGTGCATTCAACAAACAAAAGTACATTAAAAAACCACAGAGATAAAACTAGCCAGACGTGCGAACGACAATTTTCACCCCGACGTGCATTTACAGGTCACTTGATTGTCAACAGGGCCAACCAATCAGCCTGCGTGCTCTACAGAGGAGGAGACCAATCGCCGCGTATCGCGAGGGCGGGCTCCTGGGTGACGAACGAGGAAGGCCCGGGTGTACGGCAGTGAGGGGAGAGAAGCGCGGGTTGCACCTTGCTGGTAAGTTAGACAGTGGAAACTCGGAATATCACCGCATCGCATTGCTCTCTGGCAAACCCTGAATCATACTTATCTCCGCAAATAAAGAGGCTGCATATCGAATGGAGTTTGTGTGTGTGGGGGGGGGGGGGGGGGGGGTTAATGCAACGACCTCTGCAATAATGCAGCCTGAAGGTTGCAATCCCACTGCTGGCATTGCAGTAATTCTCATTTGCGTGTCGAAATTAGACCAGCAACACTTAAATTATTCTGCAACTGGCTGTGCTGCATTAGTATGTAAAACAGCGGCAATCGGAAAGTTGCGATGAGGAAGGTGCTTGGCGTTGAGGCCTGATGCGACGTTCTGTGGGACTTAATTGCAGAATCATTGGCTTCAAATAAAACGCGCCGCGTTGACTTCTTGATAACCGTGTTCGCCATGTAACGTTACACGTGTTAAAGGCACACACATATAAAGTGCTTTCATGCAATATTACCGCTCGGATTCGGGCCTATCGGCATACCAAGTGTATGCTAACAGTCAACTACCAATCTATTCATGCACTTGAACTGTAGTTTACAATGCCTTGGCGATTAAGTGTGAAGGTACTTGCCTCTACCATGGATAGTGCTGCAAGTAGCCAGTATTTTGGATTGTGTGTTTCCTACTGTTCAGAAAAAGAATGCACTCCTCCAGTTAGTTACTTTCAATTTGGAAAGTAAATACTGCTTGGCTGGTGTCAATATTTTGTGGGTCCCATGGAAATTCTGAACAGAAGGTAATGTCACACTGAGTATTATGTAAGAATTCAGTGGACAGGCAGCATTTGTGGAGGAGAATAGTTGACATTCGAGACTCTTCATCTGGACCCTTGAAGGGTCTTGACTCAAAATGTTTCCTTCCATTGATACTGCCTGACCCACTGAGCTCCTCCAGCATTTTGTTGTGTTGCTCCAGATCCCAGCATCTGCAATCTCTGTGACCCTGCTCAGCTGTGTCTTACCAATGTTTGTGCTCTTCATTCCCCTTAGGTGAATTAGATGCCTAGCCATGGCTATGGCTACCAGCCTGGATGCCGATATTGTTCGGGAGGTGCTAGAATGCCCCATCTGCATGGAGACCTTCAACCAGACTGCGATAAGACCGAAGCTCCTGCAGTGTGGACACACCATATGTAAGCAATGTCTGGAAAAGCTGATAGCCGATAGCATTAATGGAGTACGTTGCCCTTTCTGCAGTAAAATAACCAGGATGAACAACCTGTCCCAGCTGTCAGACAATCTGACGGTTTTAAAGATTATTGACTCAGCCAGCCTGAGTGAGGCGATGTGCATGGTCATGTGCAAAGTCTGTTGCAAGAGGCTGCCTCGCAACTTCTGCCAGAAGTGCAACCTGGTTCTCTGTGAGACCTGCAGGACTGACCAACACCAGGTGCAGGGGCACCCAGTGGTCACCATCCGGGCTGCAGCCGAGCAGCGGCGGAAGGAGATCGTGGCCAAGCTCGGCGGGCTGCGGGAAATGCTGGCCGACATGCAGCGCAAGAAGGCGGCGGTGGACGCTGTCGCGAAAAGCATGCAGGCCAAGTACAAGGCCGTCCACCAGGAATATTCCCGGGCCGAGAGGAGGGTGCAGGAAGAACTGGCCAAATCCCGCAGGGCTTTCACTTCGGCTGTGTCGGAAGTGGAGAGGATGAACAACCAAGTTCTGGAGGAGCACGCTTACCTGATCAACATCGCGGAGGTGCAGATTGTCTCCCGGTGCGATTACCTCAGCACAAAAATCAAGCAGGCAGACACTGCGCTCCTGGAGGAGGACATCGATGAAGAAGATCCTGATCTGACAAGCAACATGCCCGCTCAGTTGACACTGCAGCAGCCTGAACTGGTTAAAAAGGATCACCTGGATCCCATCGAAGTCGGTCAGCTTGAATCGAGGCCTCACACTATCACCATCCAAGAAACGCTCATGGAGACGTTCGCCCCCTCTGAGCTGACCCAAGAGGTAGACTCTTCCAAAGAGATGGCCAGCTTCTCATCTCCAGCTTCTCCACCCAAAAGCAGGGCGCCTGAAAGCATGGCCTGCGGGCCTCCGAGCTGCCAACTCCTGAAGAAGATCGGTTCACATGGCAACCTGCCCGGGATGTTCCACCTCCCGGTGAGCCTGTGCGTGACCGTGCAAGGGGAAGTGCTGGTGGCAGATCGGGGCAACTTCCGGGTGCAGCTCTTCAACAGGAAAGGCTTCATGAAGGAGATTCGAAGAAGCCCAAACAGTATTGACAACTTTGTCCTGAGTTTTCTCGGCGCTGAGCTCCCCAACCTGATACCACTCTCTGTGGCTGTAAATAGCAGCGGCTTAATTGGCATCACAGATAACTATGACAACTCTGTCAAGATCTACACGACTGGGGGCCAGTGTGTGGCCTGTCACAGGAACCAGCTGACAAAGCCCTGGGGCATTGCAGCAATGCCGACGGGGCAGTTTGTGGTAACAGATGTGGAAGGTGGGAAGCTGTGGTGCCTAACAGTGGACCGTAACGTTGGTGTGGTAAACTACTCCCGGCTGTGCAGTGCGGTCAGGCCCAAGTTCGTGACCTGTGACGCCAATGGCAGCATCTACTTCACCCAGGGCCTGGGCCTGAACTTGGAGAACAGTCAGAATGAGCACCACTTGGAGGGTGGCTTCTCCATTGGCTCCGTCAACTCAGAGGGGCAGCTCAGCCGACAGTACAGCCACTTCTTCGCCGAGAACGAAGACTTCCGCTGCATCGCGGGGATGTGCGTCGACACGGGCGGGAACCTCATCGTTGCTGACAGCGGACGCAAGGAGATCCTCCTCTTTCCCAAGGAGGGTGGGTTTGTCAGTCTGTTGCGAGAAGGCCTGGTGTGTCCAGTTGGTGTGGCTGTGTCAGCAAAGGGCCAGCTTCTGGTGTTGGACTGCTGGGATCACTGTATTAAAATCTACAGCTATCATACAAGGCGGCAGATTGTAAACTGATCTCCAAATGGCGAGCCTGCACTGCGTTCCAGTCAGTGAGCTCATTCCTGTCAATGGAGCAATCAACTGTTATAGGCTTGGTCTCTTTGTGAAACAGAGACTTCACGGAGGATAACAATATCTAATTAAGATCTGACCATGAAACTAACTCTTCTGCATGCTGGAAAGCATATTGAATAAACCACTCTGGCACATGGTCATGGCACACGGTCAGATCATTTGATCTGCAGTTTGTAAAACAGTACTTGAAGTTACCTTGCTTCACAGTGAGTGCCACTTTAATAAAGCGTTTTAGAAGTTTAAACTGTAGTTTTTTAATGCCGCATTCTGGAACGGTAATGATAATCTCAAAAGAAAAGTTTGCAAAATGTTTTCTTGTTTTATTTCTTGAGCACCGTAATGCATTGAAAGTGTGGTTGAGGTTCATGGTCCAAAATATTGACTGTTTAATCCCCTCCATAGATGCTGCCTGACCTGCTAAGTTCCTCCAGCATTTTGTGTGTATTTCAGAATGGTTGTGTTTAGGCAGCAGCTAGGTTTGAGGCTGTCACTTAAGCTAAGTTAATAAGATGTTTTGCTGACAGACTGAAAAGGAAAGTGGAGTTACTGCTAAATAAACAGTTACTCTCTCAAGCCTATTTTTGTGTATCTGGTGTAAACTGATGCTGCACAGAAGTGCTCTGCAGACAGGTTAGTGAAGTGTTTTTAAAATTTTCATTTAAAATGCTATGTTGCATGCCACTGAAGTGAAAATACATTATCCATAAATGGAAAACCTCTACTCTTGCTAATTCCTTGGGTAGTTATTTTTTCCCTTGGAACTGAAGCAAACACCTCTGAAATAGTTGCTACAGATTTCCTTCTGGTCATTGGCTGGACACTTGACAGTCATTGCTTGATTAATTAAACAACTCGTGACTGGGGCCATTGTCATAAGGTGGCTGTCAGTCATAGTCTTGTCAGATTTTATGTTTTTGTTTTGGTGGTCTCTGTTTAATCATATTAAGTCATGTTTAATCATATTAAGCTATACAAAACAGAAACAGGCTATTTGAACAAACTTGTCCATGCCAACCAAGTCCCATTTGACTGCATTTGGCCCATATCCCTCTAAATCTTTCCTGTTTACATGTCTTTTAAATGTCTTAAATTGTAACTTCTACTCTACAGAATAAACTCTATCTGGGGTTGAGCCAGTTAGGGGGTGGGGGAAGTGTTAAATTCTGCCATATAAGATCAGTACTGCACAGATCTGTCAAGACTCTGAGCTTCCATTAATTTGTATTGACATTTGCTTCCAACCTTGTTCACTTGTGATCACCAGTTACTCCAGACATCAATTAATTTAGGAACACAAAGCTAAAGTGAGAGAAATGCACGCTTGGGTATTACAGCCCTAAATCAGAAGGTTCTAGATCTAAATCCCATTTCAAAGATTTGATCATGAAAATATGTTCCCAAATCGGTTCAGTAGTGAGGGAGCACTGGACCAGATCTTTAACCAATGTTCTGCCTTTGCAAGTGAAATTACAACTGTTCACGTCACTAGATAGGAAAGATCAAAGCTCAACTTGCATTTATGAAAAAAGTACTTCACCACATTAATGGTGTGGGAGTTCACTGAGAGCTCCATGGTTGCCATGTTTCCAAATTTACAACTTAGTGCAAAAGGTTTACATGGGGGAGAATTTGTTAGGCATGTCCAGGAAGGGTCCCTGAGACAATATGCAGACAGACCAACTAGAGAAGAGGCCATACTGGATCTGGTACTGACAATGAACCTGGTCTGGTGACAGATCTATCAGTGGGTGAGCATTTCAGAAACATTGACCACAATTCCCTAACCTTTACCATAGCCTTGTACAGGCACAGGAGGAGAGAGTATGGAAAAGTATTTAATTGGGGGAGGAAATTAGGAGTGTGAATTGGGAACAGACGTACTCAGGAATGCAGTACGGAAATGCAGTGATTGTTTAGGGAGCACTTGCATGGGGTTCTGGATAGGTTTGTCCAACCGCGGCAGGGAAAGGCTGGTAGGGTGAAGGAACCATGGTGACGAGGTGTGAAACATCTAATCCAGAGGAAGAAAGAAGCATTCTTAAGGTTTAGGAAACAATCAGACAGGGTTCTAGAGAGTTACAAGGTAGCCAGGAAGGAGTTTAGTGGACTTAGGAGAGTTATAAGAGTACACAAAAAGGCCTTGACAAGTAGGATTAAGGAAAACCTCAAGGTGTTCTACACATGTGTGAAGCACAGAAGGATGACTAGTGTGATGGTAGGACCCATTAGGGATAAAAGAGGAAATGTGCTTGGAGTTGGAGGAGGTAGGGAGGTCCTTAACAAATACTTTGCTTCAGTATTCAGAGTGAGAGGGACCTTGACAACAGGTTAATATGCTGAAACATGTTAATGTTAAGAAAGAGAATGTGCTGGATCTTTAAAAAAACATTTGATAAGGTCCCTGGGGCTGGACAGAATATACCCCAGGTTACTATGGTAAGCAAGGGAAGAGATTGTTGCATCTTTGGTAATGATCTTCGCGTCCTCACTGGCCACAGTAGTAGTACCAGAACATTGGAGTGTGGTAAATGTTAGTCCTTTGTTAATAGGGATAATAGGTAATAGGGATAATCCTAGGAATTATAGACCAGTGAGTCTTATGTTAGTGGTTGGGAAAACTATTGGAGAGGATTCTTAGAGACAGGACTTAAGAGTATTTGAAGGTGCATAATCTGATTAGGGATGGTCAATTTTGTGAGGGGAAAGTTGTGCCTCACGAGCCTGATTCAATTCTTTGAGAAGTGACAAAAACACATTGATAAAGGTAGAACAGTGGAAGTGGTGTATGGCTTTTAGTAAAGTATTTGCCAAGAATTTCCATGGTAGGATCATTCAGAAAGTCGGGAGGCATGGGATCCAGGGAAATTTGGCTGTGTGGATTCAGAATTGGTTTGCTCACAGAAAGCAAAGAGTGATAGAAGATGGATCATATTCTGCCTGTAGGTCAGTGACCAATGGGACCCCTGCTCTTCGTGATTGTTATAAATGACTTGAATGAGGAACTGGAAGGGTAGGTTAGCAAGTTTGCAGATGACATGAAGGTTGGTGGTGGTGTGGATAATGTAGAAGATTGTCACAGATTACAGAGACAATGATGGATATAGAGATGAGCTGAGAAGTGGCAGATAGTTTTCCAGATTGAATTCTGAGGTGATACACTTTTAAGGTTGAACTTGAAGGCAGGAAACAGGATTAATGACAGGTTTCTTAACAGTGTGGAGGATCAGAGGGATCTTGGGGGTCCATGTCCATAAATCCGACGAAGTTGCTGCTCAAGTTGATAGGGTTGTTAAGAAAGCATATGGTGTATTGGCTTTCGTTAGTTGGAGGATTGAGTTCAAAAGCAATAAAGTAATGTTACAGCTCTATAAATCTCTGGTTAGACCACACTTGGAGTATTATGTTGAGTTCTGGTTGCCTCATTCAAGAAGGGATATGGAAGCTTTAGAGAGGGTGCAGAGGAGATTTACCAGGAAACTGCCTGGATTATAGAGTATGTCTTATGAGGATAATTTGAGCAAGCTAGGGGTTTTCTCTTTGCAATCAAGGATGATAAAGAGGTGATTTAATGATGGTTCATAAGAGACACAGATAGAATGCACAGCCAGAGACTTTTTATCCAGGGCAGAAATGGCTAATATGTGGGGGCAAAATTTTAAAGTGATTTGAGCAAAGTATTGGGGGGGGGGGAATGTCAGAGGTAGGTTTTTCTAGGGATATGGATGAGTCTCTGAGGTAGGCAGGTGGATGAATATTTGAAGGGAAGTGTTAGGTTTTTCTTGGGGAGAAAAGGTTGGCCCATCATGTGCTGTACTGTCCTATAGCATATTCTGTGTTTTATAACCATACTTCATTGGTTGTAAAGTTAAAATAAATTAGCACTTTTTATTCATGCATTGGAAGAAATTATCCAAAATTTGTCTGAAGTCTACCCTGGTCTCAAGAGCCAGTGGCTACCAGTCTTCTAGTGTACACAAACTGTGTTGGGTCAGATGTTATAGCTCTTTTCTGCTGATATAAGTTCATAATGCTTTTTTGTTTTTGTTTTGTTTACAAGATTGGAACAATAAGGAACAGAAATGCAAATAGTTGGGAGTTAATAGTTCATGAGTAAGCCAGGGTGACTTTGTAGGACTGGCTTCCTACAAAGTATTTATTATTAACCTCAGATGTTGAATTAAGATTGTGGCTGCCCTCTTAAAGTGATCAGTACTAGGTTCTTGGATACAGTTTGAAGAGCGAAACTGTTTATTACCCTCCATTGACACTGCCTGACTTGTTGAATTCCTCCAGTACTTTGTGTGTATTGCTCAAAATTTCCAGCAACTACAGAATCTCTTGTGTTAGCTGGTTTAAGCTATCAGAACAGTTATTTCTCTAATAATTTCATACAAATGAAAGAGAAAATAAGAAAACAAATAACTAAGCCCAGTTATTTGCATTCATTCTTCAATGTGGGAATCAATACAAATTCTCATTATTACTTTTGAGCTTGCTTGTGGCACTCCCCTGTGCTGTCCAGGAGCAGTGTATTCATAAAAAAAGAGATGACCCATTAACTTCAATTCTGGATTGCCCATTTCTGCAGAATCCCTGGAATTCTCACAGTTACAAAGGTAGCTGATGATGTGACCCTCTGAAATAATGACAAAGTTTGCTGTTGCCTTAGAACCCAATGGAAAAACTGTTTCTATTTAGACATCAGTCATCCAACACAAAGAGAAATTCTAGATTCTAAGCACATTCTAATCAATTAATAGACACCATAGGTAAGATTACTGTTAGAAGTTAACACCAGACAAGCCTAGATAATGCATGCTGATTTATGCATCAAGTATTGGTGCTCCCAAAACTTAAATTTTGGTCACAAAATTTTTCTTTAAAGGGAATTTTGGGATAGAAAAGCTGTTTTATTTAAAATCCTTCTCATAGACAACATCTATCAGAATGCCTGGATTTTTCAGTGAACATTTCTTTCTGCCTTTTGATTTATCTTTATGCTTTGGACTTCTAACATCATTTGCTGCCAGGCATGGATCCAAAGGGATCCCAGGAATCAAGTGACTGGTGACATCAAACAAGCAAAGTGGCAATAAGCAATCTTATAGATAATCACTTATAAAAGTTTTGCATACTTTACAGAAAACCAGGAACATACAGGTGACAGTTAAGTAGAGGATGACTATAAAGCTTTTCCTTTTTTATTTTGTATTCAATTTTTTCAACTTTTGAAAGAAAAACAATACACAAAATTGTACATTTTTAGGGACTAACATGGTACTAAGCAATAATGTTTCAGAGTACCATTAGAAACTCACATGGACCTTTTTCAATGAAGAACAATATTTTCAAAATACTCTGAAAATAGTTAACCACAGTTCAATTGATAATACTTGATTCCACTGGCAAATGCAGCAAACAGTCTGGAAAAGGGTTACGTTACTAACACCAACTTTGCGATTTCCATGCTAATGCACAAATAGAGATCCTACATTGCTCTCAGTTTTGTGACGGTTAAACCCAATATCACTATTAAAACTGGGCCCAAATACTTAAAGAGCATTTTTTTCCGGGGGTGTCAAGTGCTTTTTGTTCATGAGTAAATTACAGTTCAGAAATAAACCATACTCACCTTTCTCGGTAATTATGATTTTTTGGACGCCTGATCTGCCAGATTAATCATCTGCCAGATCATCTGTATCTTTATATTGAAATTAACCTGAAAAGCTCACTTGAAGGGTCTCGGCCCAAAAGGTTGACTGTTTACTCTTTTCCATAGATGATGCCTGGCCTGCTGAGTGCCTCCAGCATTTTGTGTGTGTTGCTTTGGATTTCCAGCATCTGCAGATTTTCTCTTGTACAGATCATGACTGGAGTGTACACTAATGCTAATTTTTATGTTGGGTTTATCTACTCGTGAACAGGCATATCCTCAATAATGTGATACCAATGTAAATTTTCTGTCAGTATATTTGGACACACAGGTCTGTCAGTTGAATTTCATACTAGGTCAACTGAGTAACATGTTTTAAAATGAGGAAGAGGTAACCCCACAAGAGCAGTACTGAGGGACTGGCACCAAAATGTAGGTATTTAAACAATAATCCTACTTCGGCAATGGAATATTATGACGCACCACTTGCACTATTACGGACTTGTCTCTGTGTCAGTTTTCACAGTTGTGTATAATTTATGTATAAATTAATGTCTGTGTGTTGTCCGTAACTACCTGTTGCTCACTGTACCTGTACCCCACCAAACTTGCACACACAACAATAAACTTGACTTAAAAGTAAGGAAGCAGGAAGTGAGCCCTGGAGAAGTTAAAAGCTCCAAGTGGCTTGCTGGCAGAGACAAGCGTAGAAGAGAGAGTTGTATAAAACTTGTGTCCAGCACTGTAGTTCTTAGGGTTGTTGTGGAGATGCAAAGATTGATTATGTGGAAGTGCTTTTCCCTACAATCATATAATTGATCTCTTGACAGCACTAACTATGTATGTGAAGGGGTGTTGTTAATCTTACCTTTCTGATATTGGAGCCAAAGCTGCTGCTGGACCTTCTTACTTGGAAAATGTATTTTGCATGTGAGCTCCGAGCCATAAAGAGCCTCAGCAATGTAGTGACTACCGTACTGCTGGATGATGGATATCAGGTCCTCCCTGCTGCTCTCCCCCTTCAACATTTTCAACACGTTGGAGAAACCTGAACACAAATACAAGATAAAAAAGCCAGGACTTCAGCCTCTTGCAAATCAAACATAAAAACATATATATATGTGTGTTTTTGAGTGACTTTTTTTTTCTTAGCTATTTTGATTCATGTGCTGTGAGTATTTTTCACCTTGGCCCCGGAGGAATGCTGTTTCGTTTGGCTGTATTCATGTGTGTTTGAATGATAATTAAGCCTGAATTTGATTTAATGGTCAATATGATTGCAGCACACCTGTACTGTCTGTCCCCCAGTGTTCTTTATTCACATACAATTTAAAAACTGACAATCTTGAAAATACTTATTGATTGATCTACCATAACTCAAATGGGTATGGAATTACTACATTTTGCATTATTTCTCATCTTCGTCTTAATTTGGCAACCTCTTGTCTTATCAGACTCGTAGCCCAGTTCTGAATTCCTGGTTATGAACACAATCATATTTGTAACATTTTTAAAAATTAATTCTTTCAAGTGATGAGAGAATTGAGTTTGGCAAATAATTGTAATTTATCCTCTATAATTCTTCAGTTCAAATCTCTATGGTAGCTTGTTCAGGAGCTGTTGTTTAGGAATATGCACTAAGGCAAGATGGTATAATCCAGCTAATGTTAGGCATTGTTATTGTTGGGCTCTCATGGCAAGCCCCATGAATGGTTGAAAGGAAAATAGGCTGGGATTCTCAAATCTTATCATTAATTAATATTCCTTATTGAGGAAAATACACTCAGTGGCCACTTTATTAGGTACACCTTG
This sequence comes from Hemitrygon akajei, assembly GCF_048418815.1. Classification (NCBI taxonomy): domain Eukaryota; kingdom Metazoa; phylum Chordata; class Chondrichthyes; order Myliobatiformes; family Dasyatidae; genus Hemitrygon; species Hemitrygon akajei. Next base: position 155,201,344 of record NC_133130.1, on the reverse strand, counting down.
TTAATTCAAATATCCAATCAGCCAATCATCTGTCAGCAACTCAATGCATAAAAAGCATGCAGACATGGTCAAGAGGTTCATTTGTCATTTAGACCAAACATCAGAATGGGAAAGAAATGTGATCTAAGTGACTTTGACTGTGAAATGTGGTGCCAGCCAGGGTGGTTTGAGTATCTCAGAAACTGCTGATCTCCTGTTATTTTCATGTACAACAGTCCCTAGAGTTTACAGAGAATGTTGCAAAAAAACAAAACAAAAAAAATTCAGTGAGCAGCAGTTCTGTGGGCAAAAATGCCTTGTTAATGAAGGAGGTCAGAGGAGAATAGCCAAACTGGTTCAGGTTGACAGGAGGGTGACAGTAACTCAAAGAACCATGTTTTACAACAGAGGTGTGCAGAAGAGCATCTCTGAACACACACGTCAAATTTTGAAGTGGATGGGCTACAGCAGCAGAAACCACAAAGGTACCATAGGTGGTCAATTTATTATGCACAAGAGGTTCTGCAATATGTAAAAAGAAACTAACTTCCTGCCATTCACAATCAAGATACATATATGGTTCACAAACATTTGGGTGAGCACTTAGGTAATCATCTAATAAACAATCAGTGCTTTCAAGAGGGACTTGGGGAGAGTAACATTATGGTACAAAAGCCATAATGGTGGATGAACTCAATGGATCAAGCTGTATCTATGGAGGCAAAAGGTATGTTGCAAAGTTTTGGGACAAGACTCTGGACCAAGTCTTTATTAAGGTATGATATATTCTGCAATGATTGATGCTACTCATCCACACATTTCCATTATGGGGGGGGGGGGTAAAATATGAAACATCTCTCCTGTTTAGTACAGCTTAAAGAAATCCAAGAATTGTGTTGAACCAAAACAATTAGAATGAATTAAAACGCAGCATGATTTGCTAATCTGTACTTAAATTCGAGAAGAAATTTTAAAATAATCATTATTTAAAAATGTAAAAGAGATGCCAAGTGTAGACCATATGCAGAGCAGTTAAATGAATGCAAGACATATGTTAGCATTGGAGTTAAACTATGAAGAGTTTAACATTAACTGCTTTTTTATTACGTCTGGATCAACCAAGAGTATTATTTTGGAAGGGGACAGAAGGTGAGTTGATGCGGAAAACTCCTGAACCATATGTTGTATACTGTGAATAAATTTTTGAATGTTTATCAATTGTGAAGCATTTTAAATTATAAAGTTGCTTAATGATAGATCTGATCCAAATCTGGTTTCATGATCATTAATGAAACATTAACAAAATTATCTGGCTGAGAAAATGAATCAATTTTCAGCAAATGTACCACAAAGTAGATATGTACATAGTTATAGATAGCCTTTTTCAAGAATATTATTTTGTGGATCACCGTGTAGATTTATCTGAATAATGCTGGATTTCAAGGATTAAGCTCCAAAGAATTTTTTTGCACAGAGTGTTGAAGCTTGTTTAAATTTTAAAATTTTGTTTGCAGTAGTGTCCATTCAATTGAATATATACGATTGAATATTTCTCATGAATCAAATACAAGATTTAAGGAGCTCTTGACTCCAAATCAGAAAAACCTTTAGTATTTTCATGGATGGCAAAATTTCACAGTGCTTCTCTTGAAGTAAAGATTCTAGGAAGTAGTGTTCTGAGAAAGACAGAACCATTGTCCATTAAATAGGAATTGTTCCATAATAAAATTCTTTCCTGCAATTACTAACGAGCTAATTAATAGTTATAGCACCAGACTGAACCATTTATGACATAATATTGATCACTTCTGTACATGTTAAAAGTGACATATTTATTGTGGAGAAACAATCTTGCTGTTCACTGTATCTCATCTCGCTCAGCATTCCTTACATATTGATGTCTTGATCCAGTTTCTAATATTGGTTTGCATTGAATGCTAAGCAGTGGTGATGAAGTCTCTCTTAAAAAAAACTTTGAGGACTGCACCAATAACATAGCCTGCTTCTTTGTTTGCAACAAGTATATTTTATGCATTTTAAAATAATAGGTTTTACTGTGTTAATACTTTAGGCACAAAAATAATATGTAATTCTGCAATGTGAGAAATCAAAAGCACAACCAGGCATTCATGCTATTCTTTGAACAAAGTAAAATGACAGAAACTTACATTTACATATACATACAGTACTTGTAACTCATCCCATTGCAGATGTCTTTAAATTATGGTATATCCTGGGTTTGTTTCAATGATTTAAAAAATAGAGGTGGATGTTCTGCATTATGGAGATACAAACTGATTGAGAAAATGAATCTAATTCTAGCAACTGTACCAAAAATTTGGTATGTATATATTTAAAGGATTTATTATCTTATGGAGTTCAGTGTAGATTTACCAGAATAATACTGGACTTCAAGGATTAAATATGAGGAAAAGTTGGATATATGTTAGTATTTTCTCTGGACGTTACAAGGTTAGAGTACCATTTGATTGAAATATTGAAAATATTAAGGGATCTGAAAATGTAATGAAGAAATTGTACATGATTTTAAGATTTAGCATTCTAATGTTAAAGGTAATGCAAGGCTTTTTCAAAGTGAAATTAGGAAAGCTACTTGCAGAGATTGGTGAAAGTTTGGAAAAATCTGCAAATAAAAATTACATGAGAGTTTTAATAATATTAATGAAATAAAATGATCTGGGATACAAGCAGGTATATGGAGATAAACAATTATTGAATGATTATGCTTTTAAGTTGGACCAGGCAAACAAGCAAAATTGCATCTTATGAAGCAGTTCTTGTTCAATTTTCATAACTGTTCAAAGCATCATGCCAACTCCACTAAAAGGAATGTTGCAATGACAGGATGGTAGGAAACCCATTCTATCAGCTGCATTACTGGACAGGCTCAGCAGGAAAAGCATGGTCTTCATTACCATGGAAAATTTCCAAGATTTTCCATATGCTTAAATTAAGAAATTCACCACCCATTTCAAACAATTTGCATAGCCACACAATCCATCAGATCAATTGTATAGATTTGTTGATTTATCTTGTATGCATTAAAATGCTTATATTTGTTCTTACTGCCAAATATATACAGTACATTGTTTTTAAGTTAAACTCAATAAGAACCTCACCACATCAGCCTCCCATTTGAAAATCTATGATTAGATTTATGTGATAAATCTAAAAATATCTTGCAAATTGTAGTCATTAATAAACACTGATCACATTTAAAATAGCAAGATAAACTACACTCACATCCCTTTAATTCTGATTGGTGAGATAATTATTAACTATGCTTCCAAACTGAAGAGAAGGTTAATTCTCTAATTTGAGATTTATGGATCTTTATTTCCCATGTTATTTATACCTCTTTTTCTTTAGCCACAACAACAGAAAAAAATGGATTCTGCTGATTTTGAAGGAAGCTCTTGACTAAAATAATCATGAAGTAAAAAAAACCAGAAATTGCACTAAAGGAGGGAGTTCTGAGAATGGACGTTTGATCAGGCTGTGTGGTGTGAATCTCTGAGGAAACATGTTCTCTGATCAGTACTGACCATAATTGCACAATTCTTGCTAAATTGTCATTTCTGGTTATTCATTTGTTACGTGAATAAAATAATTAGTGATATTGCATAGTACTTGTTTTAAAATTAAGCAATTAAATTTCCCGATGTAATTAAAAAGAAAACTGATCATCCTTGTGTTCTTAATGACCAGCTAATTTAACCACTTTTTCTGAAATTACTCATTTTAAAGGAGTGTTATTTTGTTAGCTTTGAACAAAAAAAAACTAATTTTCTCCAAAATCTTCTTAATCCTCTCTGTGGGAGGTTAAATATCTCAGGAAGTTACCTGGTCAAGTCCCTGAGCCTGTTGGTAGTGCAATGTAAAATCTGATCATCTATAGCATGTTTAATAGCAAAATGTTAAAAAACATGGGATATATTACTCTGTACTTTCCACAGCTGGCTCGCCATTTCCTCAGTATTCTCAGCCAAATGGACTTCAGTATATGTCCCCAAAATAAATACAATGACTAATTTTGTTCACACTAAAATGTATTATTTAATTTACTGTAAACAAAGGAATTTCCCAAGGAATCTGAAGGTTGAGACATTGTGCTTCAAGTCTTGACAGACTATATAAAGTGTACCAACATTTTGTGACTTTTACTGTGTTTATGCTTTTTGTACTTGTATGTCAACATGCCTCCAGAGAAGTCCCATTAGTGCAAAGATCCATAACTGTAGAGCAGGTGGTCTTTGAACCACTGAAGTTCATACAGCTAGTCCTATTGGTCTGTCATTTCTGGTGCATTCTCTATAAATTTTGTGGGCACATTAGATTAAAAGTGACTGCTTACAGCCTTGTTGGATGCATCCCACGTGAGAATATTGGGATTGAATAGTGTCAGCAATGAAATGTGTAAGTTACAATGATTTTCATTCTTCATCTATTGATGCATCTAAGCACTTATTGTTTTACTGGCTTCTGTTCATTACTCTTTCCAGATTGATAAACTTTTCCTGTTTTCAAAATCCTCTAAAGCTTGATTTTCCGTTAGATCTTCAGTCAGTCATCCCTTTGAATGTGGTGAGTTTAAAGACGAACGTTCTGTACTAGCTTTACATAACTCCTCTGAGTTACTGCAAGAAATATTCAGCAAAAGTCTTCAGTGACTTGCATTATTTTTACCTGCAGATTGGGTTATTGAATTGAGCTTAACCTTGTAGAGGTTGCTTCTCACTCTCCACTCCTGCACCATGGGGTAGCCAGTGGCCTCATTGTATTTGGCATTACCTGGAATTAACAAATTACATTCAGGTGTGTTAGAACTTTATTTTGGATTAAGAACATAACATAAGAAACAGTAACAACATATGAATAAATTGTGTGAAAGGGGTCTCTGGAGCCTGATCTGGCATTAGCTGATTGGATCTTGGCCTCAGCATTAAGTTTTCAGTTCCTTCTAATACCACTTGACTTCATAGTAGTTTAAATACCTGTAAAATATTGCATCCTGGCATACTGGCTACCAGCAAGTGATGTGTTTAGAGTAACACGCACAAAAAGCTGGTGGAACTCAGCAGGTCAGGCAGCATCTATGGAAAAGAATAAACAGTTGATGTTTTGGGCCAAGTTCCTTCATCAGTATTGAGAAGGAAGGGGGAGGATGTCATAATAAAATGGTGGGGGTGAGGGGAAAGAGACAAGCTGCAAGGTGATAGGTCAAGACAAGTGGGTGGAAAAGGTCAAAGACTGGGGAAGAAAGAATCTGTTAGGAGAGAAGAGTGGACTGTAGAAGAAAGAAGGAGGACCTTCTGATCTCCCCTGCCCATTATTTTCGCCCTGAGTCCCCTCCTCTTTCCCTTTCTCCTATGGTCCACTTTCTTTTCTCGTGTCAGATTCTTCCTTTTCCAGCCCTTGACCTTTCATTTAGCTTTCTCCCCCTTCCCTCCACCTTTTAACTCTGCCATCTTCCCCAGTCCTTCTCAGTCCTGAAGCAGGGTGTCACCCAAAATTTCAGCTGTTTATTCTTTTCCATAGATGCTGCCTGACCTGTTAAGTTCCTCCAGCGTTTTGTGTGTACTGCTCTGGATTTCCAGCATCTGCAGACTTTCTTGTGATGTGTTTAGATGTTACATGTTTAGTCCTAGTCTTTCATGATCTGTGTGCACCATGTGCTGTGGCATTGCATTTTGGCTGGCTTAGAATCCGCTCTTGCTTTGAGTGTTATATATGGTACTGGACATGAGTTGTGTGCTCACCCCTACAGCCAGCTGCCCTATAATGTGCTAGGAGACAGGATTGCTCTTCCAATTCTGGGCACAAATAACTTACTTCAGATTTTCAAACCACAAATTTAAAGTATAGGTGCTCCCTGGTTGATTTCTTGCAGTGGGTTGAGAAAACATAAAAGGCAGGACCATGAATTGACAACAAAGCACACAGAGCCTGCTCCTTCACTCAATAAGACTATGGTGGATCTGATTTTGTCCTCAGTTGCATTTTGTTTTGCCTGTTTGTCATGAGCTTTCCCTCTCCTATGGTCAACAATTTGTCTCACTCAACATTTTCAATAACTTCACCTTCACATCCCTCTTCAAATCTGCTTCTTGTGAGTCATCGTTCTGAGTCTAACCTCCCCTTGTTTTATGAGGAGTATCTACAAGGGGAGATATCCTCTCAGAATCTTCCATGTTTCATATTGATCATTCTCCTAAAATCCAATGAATATTGGCCCAGACTTGCCAACCGTCCCTCATAGGGCAACCATTTCATCACAGAAATCAATTCAGTCAATCTTCTCTGAATTCTCTCCTATATATATTCACCCATAAATAAAGAAACCAAAACTAATACAATATTTCAGAAGTAGTCACTCTCCACTTAAACAGTATTCTGCTGCTTCACTCCACCTGTTAAAATGAATAACTTCATGTTTCTTTACATTGCATATCATTTGCCAAACTTCTGTCCACTTGATTAATCAATCTATAATTCCATTGCAAACTCCATTTATCTTCAAGACATTTGCTCAGCTATCTCCGCGCTGTCAGCAAACAAATACATTTAATTGTTTCATTTAACATACAAATAGCTTGTAAATAGTTCTGATCCTGTGACTGGCATCCTTCTTGTATCTGCATCTTGCTAGCCTGAAAGATTACCTATTTCTATTAATCCAATTAATCCTCTTTCTATGTTAATAAATGACCCTCACCCCATGAGTTCTGATAATGTGCAGAAAACTTTTACTGTTACTATACTGAATGCCTTTTGAAACTCTAAAGGCAATAGATCTACTAGTAAAGCTCGTGCTACACAGCTCCAGCAACCCAGATTCCTTCCCAATCTATGTGGAATTTGCATGTTCTCACTATGAATGTGTAGGTCTTCTCCAAGTACTCCAATTTCCTCCCACATCCCCCAAAACTGTACAGATTCATAAACTAAAAGAGACACTGTAAATTGCACCTTGTGTGGTAGAATCTGGGGAAGCTGATGGGGACTTGTTGAGAATAAGTGGGCAAAGTTAATGTTAACACGACTGCACGGACTCAATGGGCTAAAGGTCCTCTTTCTATGTTTTGGATCTCTGTGCAATTTGTCAAACATGATTTCCCTTTCACCAACCCACACTGATGCATCTTGATGGTTACATGATTTTCTTAGCATCCTGCTTCTTGCTTAACAATGGTCCCCATCACTTTGATCGTTCTCTTTTTAATGCACTGTGTAATTATTTGATCTAAATGAGCAGTTTGCAAAACAAGCTTTTCACTGTATCTTGCTACATGTGACACTAATAAACTAATTCCAACTCCCAGTGACTTTACCTGACTGGCCCTCAGTCTCCTCCTTCCAGTTACCCTCCCTGTCTTCTGCTTTTTTGACACCCTCCTTTCAATAAAATGGGTATTATACTTGAAGTTTGTGTTATGAGTGATGAACAGACCTGATGGACAATGGGGTGCAGAGTTAACCATTCCCAACCCCCCCCCCCCCCCCCCCGGAGAACTACGAACTATTGCACTATTGCTGTTGTTATGCTACTATTGAGAGAGAGATAAAGCCCAGGCAAGAACATTTGCTACAGATAAGAGGGGGCGAGAGACTGTTGATTTACTGTATTATGACTTCTACAAGGATTATTTACCTTCTACTACTTTGCTCGTTAACATTCCTCAGGAGATGGCAGGAGTGGCCTGATTTGATGGACACATTCATTCAGAGTTGATGGACAGCTGAGACCCCGTGAGTGGGGATAAAAAGACAGGTCTGGAGAGACACCCTTCAGACACACCAGTGAACACTGATTGAGTGTTGGGAACCCACAGAAAGGTGGGGGCTTCGAAGACCGAACCAGGAGATCAGTCAGAAAAGCTCACAGTGTTACAGCAGGGCCGGTGGGGACTTGTGTGTGTGTCCACTCATGCCAGAGTGATGAGTCCACCACAGAAGAATGGTCTAGCTGAAGAACAGAGAGGTCATAACTGAATGACCACAATGATACGACGGATTAAGAAAGCAAAGGAAGGTTTGGCTGCTGTAGCTGTTACCTCTCGCTCTCTCTCTCTCCAATGATTTCAACACAACAACCATAACTCCTGCATTTATGAACTGAACTTTATACTTTTCTATGACAATTCATTTACCCCTAGACATCGATAGAGCTTGTTTATTATTGATTATTATTATTCCTACACTTTTAGGTTTATTACTGCTAACTTGTTTTTTATGTATATTTGCATTTTTGATATTGTATTGTGTAGTTTACTAATAAACACCTTTTGAATATAGTACCACCAGACTCCAACGGATACTTCTATCTTTGCTGGTCTGACACCCAGTTACGGGGTACGTAACATTTGAAATATTGCAGAATATTGGTAGTTCGGTTTGGCTATTTGGGAGTTTGGTTGATTGCCAACCTGGGCGAAGTGCTTGCAGACATTTTGGCTCCAAAAGAGAAGCCATCAGCAACACTCAGGTCAGGGTGTTGTCTCCTCAGAATGCCAGCTTACATACCCCTCTGGGGTCTGCAAGGGTATCGATTAGATGTCGTGATCTAGTTGGCTGGGTCAAAACAGTTCAGTAGAAGCAGTAGAAGATTCTCATTGGCAAGCTTTGAGAGAGGTCCGTTGGAAGTGTTTGCTTTACTGTCCAGATCCCAAGATTACTGGCAATTAGTTGAATGCTGATGTGGTTGTTTCTCTTTTCTCTGTAAGGGTTCAAAGCTGCATGAAGACCTTATTCAAGAGGATTGAGCCCCATTGCAACACCACAGACACAAAATTGGAAGAAATAAAGCATCTTTACAAGATCTTTCAACAGAATGAATAACCAAGAAGCGTCATCTGAAGGTACCTCAAGGTCAGAAACCCAAAAATACAAACTATATAAACGACAAATAAACAAATTTTATTGCCATGCATAAAGAACGTCTCGGAAATGACAGCAAGAATGAGTCAGCAACACAATATCACAGTTGCTCACAAACCGACTGTAACTTTGGGGAGGAACTTAACAAAACTCAAAGTGCAACAAAATGTAACTGAGAACAAATGTTATCTACAAAATCTAGTGCAGTGACTGTGACAAGTACTATGTTGGTCAAGCAGGAAGAATACTATTGACTAGGCTACATGAGTATCAGCTAGCAATCAGAAGGCATGACCCACTCTCACTGGCTCATGAAGACGAAGAACGACACCATTTCAACTGGATGACAACCAGAGTCCTGAGTCAAGCAAGAATGAGAATTTCTCCTAGTGTGGTTCTCTGTGGAAGGATCCATCAACAAACACATTGTCATAGATCTGGTATATGAACCTTTATGGAGAAAAGTGAAACAGCAATGTCAACGATCAACGAATCGCCAGTCATATTGGGATCTGCACAATGAAGCAAGCATAGCCAATGGACTTCCCTCGAAGCCAGCCAGTCAGAATCTTCTGCTAAACTGTTCACTGTGTTTGAAACAGCCAATCAGATCACATCTAAACAATATCCCTCAACTGTGCACTGGTGATAGCTTCTCGATTGGAGCCAAAACATCTGCAAACATTTTGCCAAACTCAGCAATCAACCAAACTTCCAAATTCTTGAAGTTTTCCTGTCAACTGGGAATTTTCTAAAATCCTGCAATTTGGAAGATCACAACCAATACATCCACCAACACACGCAATATACTGGAGGAACTCAGCAGGCCAGGTAGCATCGATGGAAAAGTGTACAATCAAAGTTTCAGGCCGAAACCCTTTGGCAGAACTGGAGAAAAGCTGAGGAGTAGATTTAAAAGGTGGAGGGAGAGGAGAGAGAAACACTAGGTGATAAGTGAAACGTAAAGGGGGAGTTGAGGAAGCACCAGAGGGAGGCGATCGGTGGACAAGGAGATGAGGTGATAAAGGGAAAAGGGAATGGGAAATTATGAAGGAGAGGGGGGTGGGGTGCATTACCGGAAGTTTGAGAAATCCATGTTCATGTCATCAGGCTGGAAGCTATCCAAAAGAATATAAGATGTTGTTCCTCCAACCTAAATGTGGCCTCATCACATCAGTGGAAGAGGCAATGGATGGACATTATCGGAATGGGAATAGGAAGTGGAAGTAAAATGGGTGGCCACTAGGAGATCTTGCTTTTTCTGGTGGACAGGGCGTAGGTGCTCCGTGAAGTGGTCTCCCTATCTATGTCAGATCTACCAATATACAGGAGGCCACATGGGAGCATTAGACACAGTAGATGAAGACAACAGATACACAGGTGAAGTGTCACCTCACCTTGAAAGACAGTTAGGGCCCTGAATGGTGGTGAGGGAGGAGGTGTAGGGGTTGGTGTAGCACTTGTTCCATTTGCGAGGATAAGTGCCGGTAGGCAGATCAGTGGGGAGGGATGAATGGACAAGGGAGTCAGTAGGGAGCGGTCCCTGTTGAAAGTGGGAGGGGGGAGGGAAAGATGTTTTGGAGATGGCAGAAGTTTCACAGAATCAAGTGCTGAACGCGGAGGCTATTGGGGTGGTAGGTGAGGGCAAGAGGAACCCTATACCTGGTAGGTTGACAGGAGGGTGGGGTAAGAGCAGACATGCATGAAATGGAAGAGATGCAGTTGAGGGCAGCGTTGATGATGGAGGAAGGGAAGCTCTTTTCTTTGAAAAAGGAGGATATCTCCTTTGGTTTGGAATGAAAATAATCATCCTGACAGCTGATGTGGCAGAGACAGTGGTATTGAAAAAGGGGTGGCGTTTTTGCAAGTAACCAGGTTGGAAGAGGTATAGACCAGGTAGCTGTGAAAGCTCTCTCACTATCTCTGTAGCCATTTCTTTTAATACCAAGGATATAGACCTTCAAGATCCAAGGGTCTTGTCAGTACTTGGTCACATTAATTGCCAATAAGTCCCATAAATTATTAAGTTATCACAATTGAAAACCCGATAAATGTGCGAGATGTAAAAACTTCTGAGTGAAAGAGCAGCAGATGTAGAATCAAATGGTAGATCTTACAAGCTATCCACAAAGGTGTCAGAATGTTCTGCATTCAAAAGAGTTTAGGTGATAAATCTTGTACATTTCTCAATGGAATTAAGTGAAACTATTGAGCTTTAATGTTCAGCTATAAAAGAACCTCATTTAGCTTGACACTAGTAATAGACAGTAATTGAAGTGCAGGACTGCATGAAGTATCTGTACTGTAATTATAAAATTAGTTATTTACATGCCAGAAAGCATCTGGTTCAGGAGGGAGAAGAACATATGTCCCGACATGAGCACTCAATGCACACGGCAATTCACTCTCTGCACATACTTTGATCTGTACTTTCAGTGTTTCCTTTCAGGCCCTTTGGCATACAGACTTCGGAGATGTGCCAACTGCACCAGACAATTATTAGGACATTAATGTTACATGTGCTTACCTGTGAGGAGCTGGAGATTGGGCAATGGCTCAGATAGGACTCCTCGACACTGCTCCTCCACAGGAAGGGGAATCACAACCAATCCATCGGCCAGCTGAGGGAAATCCTTCATGAAGTTATTCTCCCTGCATGAAAGTATCAAATATTGTCACAAGCTGATTGGCTGAAATTCTGAAGTTATAAGACCATAAGACATAGGAGCAGATTTAGGCCATTCAGCCCATCAAGACTGCTCTGCTATTTCATCATGGCTGATCCTGGATCCCACTGAACCCCATACACATGCCTTCTCACCATGTCTTTGATGCTCTGACTGATCAGGGAACAATCAACTTCCGCCTTAAATATACCCACGGACTTGGCCTCCACCGCAGCCTGTGGCAGAGCATTCAACAGATCCACTACTCTGGCTAAAAAAGCAAATCCTCCGTACCTCTGTTCTAAAAGGCTGACCCTCAATTTTGAGGCTATACTCTAGTTCTGGATACCCCCATCACAGGAAACATCCTCTCCACATCCACCCTGTCCAGTCCTTTCAACATTTGGTGGGTTTCAATGAGATCCCCACACATTCTTCTAAATTCCCGTGAGTACAGCCCTAAAGCTGCCAAATGCTCCTCATATATTAACCCAGAATCATCCATGTGAACCTCCTCTGGATTCTCTCCAATGACAACACATCCCTTCTGAAATATGGGGCCCAAAACTGTTGACAATACTCTAAATGCAGCCTGACTAGTGTCTTATAAAGACTCAGCATTATCTCCTTGCTTTTATATTCTATTCCTCTTGAAATAAAGCCAATATTGCATTTGTTTTCTTCACCATAGACCCAACCTGTAAAATTAACCATCTGGGTGTCTTGCACGAGGACTCCCAAGTCCCTCTGCACCTCTGATCTTTGAGTCTTCTCCAAATTTAGATATTGCTCCGCACTATTTACCAAAATGTATTATTGTATATTTCCCAACACTGTATTCCGTCTGCCACTTTTTTGACCATTCTTCCAATTTGTCTAAATCCTGCTGCAATTGCATTGCTTCCTCGGCACTGCCTACCCCATCAACCTGTCTTTGTTTCATCTGCAAACCCAGCCACAAAGCCATCAATTCCATGATCCAAATCATTGACAAACAATCCCAATAGCAGTCCCAATACTGACCACATGAGGAATACCACTAGTCACTGGCAGCCAACCAGAAATAGCCCACTTTATTCCTACTCAGTATGTCAACCATTCCTCTATCCATGCCTGTATCTTTCCTGTAACTGCATAGGATTTCATCTTGTTAAGCAGCCTCGTGTGTGGCACTTTATCAAATGCCTTCTGAAAGTCCAAGTAAGTGACATTCACTGCCTCTCCTTTGTCCACCATGCTTGTTACTTCCTCGAAGAACTGACAGATTTGTCAGGCAAGATTTCCCTTTACAGAAACCATGCTGACTTTGACTTATTTTATCATTAGTCTCCAAGTACCTCAAAACCTCATCCTTAATTTTAGACTCTAACACTTTCCCAACCACCGAGGTTAGGCTAACTAGCCTATAATTTCCTTTATTTTGCGTTCCTCCCTTCTTAAAGTGTGGAGTGGTTTTACAATCTTCCTGTCCTCAGGGACTATGCCAGAATCAAGTGATTCTTGAAAGATCATTAACAAGGCATCCGTTATCTCTTCAGCAACTTCTCTCAGCACTCTGGGATTTAGTTCATCTAGTCCAGGTGACTTATCCACCTTAAGAACTTTGAGTTTGCCTTGCACTTTTTTTCCTTTGTAATAGCAATGGCACTCCTGCTCCCTGATACTCATGGACTGCTAGCACACTGCTAGTGTCTTCCACAGATGACTGATGCAAAGTACTTTTTAAGTTCATCTGCCATTTCTTTGTCCCTCATTACTACCATACTAGCATCATTTTCCAGTGATCCAATATTAACTCTCAACTCCCTTTTACTCTTTATATAACTGAAAACACTTTTTTGTATCCTTTCTTATATTATTGGCTAGTTTGCCCTCATATTTAATCTTTTTCCTTCTTGTACCTTTTTTTAGTTACTTTTTGTTGGATTTTAAATGTTTCCCAATCATTCAACTTCCCACTCACTTTTGCTACCTTAGGTGTCCTTTCTTTGGCTTTTATGCAATCCTTAACTTCCCTTGTCAGGCATAGTTGCCTATTCCTGCCATTTTAGAACAACTTCTGTGGGACATATCTATCCTGTACCTTGTGAACTATTCCCAGAAACTTCAGCCACCTCTGCTCTGCCGTCATCCCCACCAGTATCCTCCTCCAATCCACCTGGGCAAGCTCCTCTCTGAAGCCTCTGTAATTTCCCTTTATTCCACTGTGATACTGATACATGTGACTGAGACAAAAGAGACTGCAAATGCAGGGATCTGGAGCAAAAAACGAACTGCTGAAGAACCTCAATGGGTCAGCCAATATCTGTGGAAGGACACTGTATGTATTGGATCAAAACCCCTTTTGTGAACCCTTCACCTCATCCTAACTTTTATGAAGCCTGTTACATACAGACTAAAATCTATGTAACAAAGATATGACAACAGGAAAAGAACTGAAAGATTGAAGAGTGGATAGTGGCAATCTGAAAAATTAATATTAATCCATGTTTCTTCTTCCTCTCTTATCAGACTCCATCATCTTCAGCTCTTTGTCACTGATGCACCATCAATAACTCACTCTGAGACGTAAAAGCGAGGTATCGGCTTTTATTGACTGGAAGAAGGAACAAGCAGTGAGTGACCACCATACTACATCCTGGAGACTGAGAGACCGGGCTCAGACCTCCATCACCTTTATACAGGGGTCTGTGGGAGGAGCCACAGGAGCGTGTCCAGACAGGTATATGTAGTTCACCACAGTCACTTCCACATGTAAAGGGGGATTCTTCTTTTTTCTTTGTTACTGTGTATGTAATCAAAATGGCTTCTTTGTTTTGTTAAAAGTAGGAATGCTTCTTTGTTGCGAGAGAGTGCTGGAAGCTTGTTTGGGTTAAAATTTACTGATAATGAGAATTGTATTACTTTGTAAACCAATTGAGATTACCGGTAATGTTGTTCTTTCTTCTGAGTCTGTAAGCTATTGTTGGCGGGCTTTTGGGGAGATCAGTGCGAGGGGTTGAGAGAGAGAGGACGCGATGCTGTAAGCTGGGCGAGGAACAGACCCCAAGCAGGGGTCCAAGGCCAGGAGGTACTCTGAGGAGAGGAGATAAAGCTAGATGTGCTTGGTTGACCACTTCGGGTGGTCCTAAGCTGCGAGTCGAGGAGTTCGGAGGGGATCGAATGGAGGCAAGAAGACTTCAGTAATTGAGCTCCAACGGTTGTGCATGAAGTGGTTTGGACTTTGATAAGTTTGGCGCCTTTTCTTTATTGTTTTTCCTTCATATATACTGTATCATTATTAATCACTTAGTTATAGTAACCTTTATAAATTGTACTCATTTAATCGCATATGGTGTACTGTCTGTTTTTGGGCAAGGCGGGGACATCACACAGCATCCACACCAGCTGATTACCCAGTTTGGCGGGGCCGAAGGCTGCTCCCCCTAGATGAGAACGAGCTGAGCGAGCCTGAGGCGACCCAAGGGGTTACACACACATCAACTCCCAGCTTCTGATGCCATTCCCACTTTTCTTCCTGGCCATATGCCTATCACCAACAACCCCTCCCCAAACTTGGATCCACCTATCACCCACCGGCTCTTGTTCTACCCCTTCTCTCCACCCTTTTGTACTGGCTCCGTTTTCTTTCTTTCAGTGTAGACAAAGAGTCACAAACTGAAACATCCATGGTCTGTTTCCCTTCGTAGATGCTGCCTTGCACGTTGAGTTCCTCTAGCATTTCATGTGTTGCTCCAGATTCCAGCATCTTTCCCTCATTTTCTCATGCCCCATCCCATCCACCCTTTCTCTGCAATTTAACGTTCAGATTTTACCAGCTTTAATTAATGGTTATCAACCTGAAATGGTAATTTTGTTTCTTTGTCTATAAATGCTGCCTGACCTGATGAGCATTTCCAGCATTTTTGTTCTTACTTCAGTTTAGAAATACAGTCAACAGCTTCTTGAGGCCCAACAAGCCTACACTGCCCAATTACTCCCATGTGGTGAATTAATCTACTAACCCGTACATCCTTGGGAGAAACCTAGAGGAACTACACTTAATCACAGGAAGAATGTACAAACTTTTGACAGGCGATGGCGGAAATGAACCCAGGTCGCTGGTGCTGTAATAGCATTACACTAACGGCTATGTTACCATGGCAACCAGAATTGCTCCAATTGTAATGTATCATGACATTAATTTCACAACAGATTTTTGACCATTGTTCTCTCCTGTTGTTACTGTACATGATCATTTGCAGAACAACAGACAGTTTGAGTTTATATAATAACCAGTTAAGTTCTTGGGGGGGATCTATGGCTCAACAGCAGAATTGTTAAAGTACACATGATTGCAACAAAAGGCACAAAAATCAAAACTCTCAACTCAAGTTAGTACTACTGCACACCAAAAAGAACCAGCTGATCAATTTAGTATCAGTAAAGGTTAAAGTCACTTCACTCCCTCCCTCTTGTTGAGGAAGAAATATTTAACTTTGGAGAAAGGAATGGATTAGTGATGGTGAGCTAACATTCTGGCTCCAACAGGATTAAACTTTCCTTAGCCTCACATGGTTACATCTCTCAATTCACTTACTAGAGTTACATTCCTTCAAACAGTGAAATCCAACTTTAGAAGAGCAGGTTTTCTTATGATGGTAATGGATCTTGAATTCTGAGTTGCCATAAGTTATAGGAGCAAAGTTAGGCCATATGGCCTGTTGAGTTTGCTCTGCCATTCAATCATGGTTGATTTTGAATTCAATCTCATTATTCCATTTTCTTCCCATAACCCTTAGCTCCCTTACCAATCAAGATCCTATTGAGCTCTGCCTTGAGTATACTCAATGACTTGGCTACCACAGCCCTCTGTGGTAACGCATTCCACAGATTCACCACTCTCTGGCTGTGAAAAATCTTCCTTATCTCTGTTTTAAATTTTGAGGCTTTGGATGGTCAAAGTAAAAATATTATAACAGGTGCAGGTCAGAGATTCTGTTTACACATTCCTTCCACAAGCATATTCATCCCCTAAGGGTCATTCAATCTCAAACTCAGTTACTTTCAATTGAGAGTTCTGCACAACTGCAATAATTGGAGTTTTGATAAGACAAATGTACTCTACATCTGTAAGGCAGTCATTAAACATTCCTAATGACACCAAATAACAGAAACTCAATTGATTCAAAGATCAAAAATGTTAATTTAATCATGCATTTGAGTTCTTTGCAACATCTAATTATGTATATTTCTGCTCCACCAAAATCATTTCTAGAAAATGCAAAGCTGTTCCTTCACTCTGCAAATTGAGTTCAAAGTTCAAAGTAAATTTATTATAGAAGTACATACACTACTATGCAAAAGTTTCAGATCCACCCACACACATATATATATCTAGGGTGCCTAAGACTTTTGTGCGGCACTGTATTGTCAATGTGGAGCAGAGAGAGAATTTGTAAATCTGGCGGCAGGAGCAAAGGATATTGGGAATAGAAAGAGTGGGTGCTGTGGGAGGGGTGTATGAGACAGGTGGTAGGGAAGAAGTGCCAGGGGCAAGGGGGTGGTGCGGGTGCAGACACACCCGGCCCTTAGACGCCAAGCAAGGCCATTTGATTCCAAACAATTGGTTTATTGATCATTACAGAATGTCTCTCATTTCAGTTAATGGGGCAAGTGAAGTTGAGAAAACTTAACCCCTCTCATTGATAGATGATGATGCTTGAGGGGTAATAACTGTTCCTGTAACAGGTGGCGTGAGTCCTGGGACTCCTGTACCTTCTTCCTGATGGCAATAGCGAGAAGAGAGCATAGCCTGCATGGTGGCAGTCCTTAATGATGGATGCTGCTTTCCTGTGACAGTGCTCTGTGTGGATTTGCCATTCAAGAGCATTGATGTTTCCATACCAGCCGTGATGTAACCAGTCAATATGTTCTCCACCACACACCTATAAAAGTTTGTCAAGTTTTAGATGTCATGCTGAAACTACGCAAACTTCTAAGGAAGTAGAGGTGCTGCCTTGCATGCTTCATAATAACACTTAGATGCCGGGCCCAAGCCAGATCCTCTGAAATGATAACACCGAGGAATTTAAAGTTTCCGACCTCTCCATGTTTGATCCCCCGATGAGCACTGGCTCATGGACCTCCAGTTTCCTCCTCCTGAAGCTGATAATCAGCTCCTTGGTCTTGCTAATATAGAGTATGAGGTTGTTGTTGTGGCACCATTCAGCCAGATTTTCAGTCTCCTTCCTATGTACTGTATATGTTGATTCCTCACCATTTTGTTTGGCTTATGACTGTGGTTTTATCAGCAAACTTGACTATGGCATTAGAGCCTTTCATAGCCTTACAGCCATAAGTATAAAGTGAGTCAGGCAGGGGACTAATCACATAGCCTTGTGGTGCACCTATGCAGAAGGAGATGTTGTTGCCAATCTGAACTGGCTGGGATCTGCAACTGAGAAAATTGAGGATCCAATTACACAAGGAGTTATTGGGGCCAAGGTCTTGAAGCCTATTGATCAGTTTTGAGGTGATGATATTATTGAATGCCGAGTTGTAATCAATAAAGGGCATCCTGATGTATGTGCCTTTGCTGTCCAGATGTTCTAGGGTTGCGTGACGAACCAATGAAATCGCATCTGCTGTGGACCTGTTATGCCAGTAGGCAAACTGGAGTGGATCCAAGTCATTTCACAAGCACGAGTTGATATGGTTCATTACCAACCTCTCAGAGCTTCATCACAGTGGATGTAAGTGCTACAGTATGAAATTATTGAAATAAAAATAAATGTTTATTCCCAATGACTTCAGATAAATGAAAAAAATGAAGCAATGTGCTTAACTCTGAAGTATGGTTCAAGGTTCGAAATAGACATATTTCAATATAACAATCTGTCAAAGATCCCTACTACAGTAGAATATATTGTTCAGTAAACAGGTTGATCACATACTAAAATTAAGCTTGCCAGCACAATAATGTACAGTGTGTGAGTACATCTTGTTTCACTAAATGCACTGTAATATATAGTCAAGAGTTAGTACTGCCAGTTGAGGCTTTAGTAAGTCTTCAGCTGTGATTTTGTTGAGGAGATAATTAAGAAACATTTGTAAAGCATCGCAGTCTTATTTGTTCTGATTTTTTAATGTAAATTTTTATTCCAGCTCTTTATTAGCACACCATGTTCCCTGCTTAAAAGCAGAGTGAGAACCTAACATCAAGTCCCATGATGATTCTGGAATTTATTATTCAATTGGCTTTCACAAGCCAGACTTTTGGCTTGCCCTTTGTTTCTCTTGTTTTCCCAATGCCAAGTTCATGAAAACTGACCTATATCTTGGCATTCAATGGCACAGTGGGTAATCACACTGCAACAGTGTGCCACATTCACAGCTTTTAATGTTAATTTTTCTCTTGTCTCCTCTGTGAGAAGCCGTAACAGCAAGAAGCATAAAATAAATTTGGTTTGTAAAGGCAGCAGGAAGCATATTATACAGGATATATGACCCAAATGTGTTATTCAGAAGTCCACTGATCAGCTGAGGAGACTTGCAGATTTCAGGATCTCAAATTATTACAAAGTACTTTAAAACCAAGCTGTATGGGGTGTCTAGGGAGGGGTAGCACCTCTGGTGGGGGGCCTACCATGCCCTCTTCAGGGCAGCTCGTCCACCTCTGGCACTCAGCTCTCACCTGTGGCTCCAAGTCACCGTAACACGTGCAGCTGCCACACCCCAGTAAACCGTCTCGGCAGATGGGCCAAACTAGGTGATGGTAGCCAACGGGTCTTGGACCCTCAGTGAGGTAGGGGATCTGCCTATCCCAGCGTGTGAAATCCGGCTTTGGCAGATAGAGCAGAGGAGACCAATTAATGATCCAACGGTCAAGAAGGCAGGCCAGCAGGCATTTGTGGAGCGCTAAGAGCATGACAAGACACTTAGATGTCCTGGTCATCCACTGCAAGAGGTGATCTGTTTAAACTCACCTGGCAGAAGGCAATGGCAAACCACTGCTGTAACTTGCCGAGTATACGATTTCCCAATATGTCAGAGCGGCGTGGAGGGAAATCGTCCGCCAACTGGAAATTACAGATGCGACCTAACGATGACTTTAAAACCATGAAGCTTTTTTTTTAACTTGTCCTTTGTTATAACAACAGGGTAACTTGCTGTAAATTTGTACATAACAAATGAGCCTGATAACGATCCAATTGCTGTTTACTGATGAATTGGTACGGTTCAGGACTTGAGAAAGAACACTCCACACTTGTAAGAGACACGAGATTCTATGGATGCTGGAAATCTTAAGTAATGCACACACACCATGCTGGAGGAACCCAACAGGTCAGGCAGCATCTGTGGAGGGAAATAAACAGTCGACCCTTCATCAGGAATAGAAAGGAAAATGTCAGAAGCCAGACAGGATTTTTGATGTTCTGAGATAATTCCAAGTCTTAATTTAATGCCCCATTCCCCACAACTGCACTGGAGTCACAGTGTAAATTTTTCAGGGAAGTGGGCTCAAGTCCAACACAGCTAAGAGTCCTACCCAGCAACAATGGCTGACTCTGAGGGTGTATCCCTAAAGTGAGATACTGTACATGCACTATTTGGCAAGGGGCAATTCTGGGGCAAATCTTTTATTGTCCCTCTGAAGATTTCTTCCACACTGTCAATACTGTCCAGCCATCACTCATCGCCTAAGGCTTTTGCCAAGTTCCCATGGATTGTCGGCACTTACAAAATCAGCTCACACTTAGGGTCACCTGACACATCCTTGTGCATATTGATGTCATTCACTCAGACTTTGTCAAGCAGGGTTGGATCCTATAATGCTGCAGAGAATCCTTAAAAGATGCAATTGCTTAAAACCATATCATGTGGTAAGTCTCCATTGTGTCTGTAGGGTTAATGTTTGCTCCAGATATTTTGTATTTCAATTCCTTTGCAAACCTCAATCAAAAGGTTAAAATAAGATTTTCTCTGTTTTGCATTCTGGCAATCAGATTACAGGAGATCTTCCTCTTCTTGGGTAGTCCCTTAGAGTTGAGGAGAACTCGCTTCTTTTCCAGTTTTGTGGGTTGCAACTTGGCTGATGGAGCCAACATGGAAACTGCAGAGACTTCTGCAAGTAGGGTAGGTGAGTGAATAGTTTTGTGAGGTGGTTTCCTCCAACTGATGTTTATGCAAGGCTTCTGCATGCTCCCAATATGTGGAATCGAGCTTCTCAGTACTACATCGATTGTTGCACCTCTGCTCGAAGCCATCATGGGTAAAAGGTTTCCAAGAGTTCGTGCAGTTATTACTCTTCTTTGAAGAATCTTTGTGCATATCCTTGAATCTTTTTCTCTGTTGTCTTAATCTGCTTTTTAACAGTATATATGTTTCATGAATCCTTGGTTGAGTGTAGAAAGAACATGGCCTGCATTAACTGGTCTGGAATTATACAGGTGAACACTGATTTCTGTGATGTGACAAAACCAAAACTACAAGAGGCTTTGGTGGTGAAACAGAAATTGAGTTTCAGAAGTAATAACATTAACAGTTGATTATAGTGGACACATACATACTCAGAATGCCTTTTGCAAGACACAGCTATAAAAATATCCTGCCACAATTTAAAGAGTTCACAAATAGGAGCCCATGACAAATATAGTATCAGGGTGATGATTAATTAGTTATATCATTTATGGAGGCTGCAACCGATGGTAACTCTACCAACTTAGAGGAGTACACAGCATCAGTAACTAGCTACATCAGCAGGTGCATCAATGACGTCACTGTGTCCAAGACCATCACTATACGCGCTAACCAGAAGCCATGGATGACCGCAGAGATGCGTGCGCTGCTGAGGACCCATGACTCCACCTTCAGAGCAGGTGACAAGGCAGCCCTAACAACAGAAAGGACCAAACTGTCCCGGGGTATCAGAGAGGCAAAGTCTGCACACGCCCAGCGAATCCACAGCCACTTCCAGGACAGCGGCAACACGTGGTGCATGTGGAAGGGCATTCAGGACATCACCAACTACAGGACAACATCACCTGCCTGTGCTGGTGGTGTCTCCCTCCCAGATGCGTTGAACAACTTCTACGTTCATTTAGAGGCAGAAAATGATGTGGTGGTGAGGAAGACCACTCCTCCTCCCAATGACCAGGTGCTGCATCTTACCGTGGCTGATGTGAGGAAAACTCCATGCAGGGTCAACCCACGGAAGGCTGCTGGACCAGACAATTTCCTGGTAGAGTGCTCAGAGGATGTGCAGACCAGTTGGCAGATGTTCTCACTGACATCTTCAACATCTCCCTGAGCAGCACCACCATTCCAACGTGCTTCAAGACCGCCACCATCCTCCCCGTGCCGAAGAAGTCTTCAGTGTCCTGCCTCAACGACTACCGTCCCGTTGCTCTCACATGCATCATCATGAAGTGTTTCGAGAGGCTTGTCATGAGGCTCATAAAGACCCTGCTGCCCCCTCACTGGACCCCCTGCAGTTCACATATCATCTCAACTGTTCAACAGACGACGTCATCGCCACCACCCTCCACCTGGCCCTCACCCACCTGGACAAAAAAGACACATACGTTCGAATGCTGTTCATAGACTTCAGTTCAGCATTCAACACAATCATTCCTCAGCATCTGGATGGAAAGCTGAAACTGCTGGGCCTGAACACCTCCCTCTGCAACTGGATCCTAGACTTCCTGACTGGGAGGCCTCAGTCAGTCTGGATCAGGAGCAGCATTTCCAACACCATCACACTGATCACGGGGGGCCCCCAGGGCTGTATGCTCAGTCCACTGCTGTTCACTCTGCTGACCCACGATTGTGCAGCAATACACAGCTTGAATGACATCATCAGGTTCACTGATGACATGACCGTGGTGGGTCTTATCAGCAAGAATGGCGAGTCAGCTTACAGAGAGGAGGTGCAGCGGCTAACGGACACTTGCGGAGCCAACAACCTGTCTCTGAATGTGAATAAAACAAAAGAGATGGCTGTTGACTTCAGGAGAGCACGGAGCGACCACTCTCCACTGAACATTGACGGCTCCTCCATTGAGATCGTTAAGAGCACAAAATTTCTTGGTGTTCACCTGGTGGAGAATCTCACCTGGTCCCTCAACACCAGCTCCATAGCCAAGAAAGCCCAACAGTGTCTCTACATTCTGCAAAGGCTGAGAAAAGTCCATCTCCCAACCCCCATCCTCACCGCATTCTACAGAGGATAGGATCCTGAGCAGCTGCATCACTGCCTCATTTGGGAATTGCACCATCTCGGATCGCAAGACCCTGCAGCGGTGTTGTGAAGGACTCCACGCACCCCTCACACGAACTCTTCTCCCTCCTGCCATCTGGCAAAAGGTACCGAAGGATTCAGGCTTTCACGACCAGACTGTGCAACAGTTTCTTCCACTAAGCCATCAGACTCCTCAATACCCAGAGTCTAGACTGACATCTACATCATTTATTATTACATTGTAATTTGTCCTCTACTTTGCCTATTGTCTTGTTTATTAATTATTGTACTGCCCTGCACTGTTTTGTGTTCTTTATGTAGTCCTGTGCAGGTCTGTAGTCTAGTGCAGTTTTTATGTTGTTTTATGTAGTCTAGTGTAGCCTTGTGTTGTTGTCTCACATAGTCTAGTGTAGTTTTGTTGTTGTTTCATGTAGCACCAGGGTCCTGGAGGAACATTGTTTTGTTTTTACTGTGTCCTGTACCAGCAGTTTATGGTTGAAATGACAATAAACTTGACTTGACTAAGATTTGAGCTGGCCAGATCTCTGCAACATTACAGTCCACAGCCCCAACTCTTCGCTCATCCATCTTGAGAATATGAAAAAATGAGCACAGTTTGCATCCTGGTGTGCCTCAACCAACCATGAAATTCAAAAATCTGGCTTGCAGATAATTCTTTGTGAAAAACAATTTGCGAACAGTGAATTTGGCCACAACTTCATGCAGAGAGTAATAATTTCAAAGAGGGAACCCCAGAGACTAATTTCACAGAGTGTACAGCATATGGATGCAAAGTGAATTGGGGATAAAATTCTAACTGACAAGCACCTAATTTTTCACAAATATAACACAAATACACGTTTTCTGCTTCCTTCCACTTCTCTCCTAAAAATGTCCTGGTTAATCGGCTGTTGGTAGTCTTCAATGGGTGGTTTTTCATCATGTACTGTATCTGTATTAGATTTCCACTATTTGCTATTCTTTTGTTTTTAAAGAGACTGTTATATTGGCATTTCTTGAATTAATTCACAGAATTTCAGGCAAGGCTACATTTATGCCCATCCTCATTGGGCCTTGAATAGTGACCTGCTTTGATATTTCTAAGAACTGTTAACAGACAATATTATTAGTTTCTGGGATCGGCAAATTAGAGATAATAGAATTCCTTTTCTCAATCTCATGGAGTTATGAAACAGCATTTCTTTAACTAGTTGAATTAAAATTCCAAGATACCAGGGTGGGATTTCAACATATGATCCCATTTCATGAGTCCAGGCTTCTGGATTGTTAGTGAAAAAGTCAGTGGGTCAGGCAGCATCTTTGGAGGGAAATGAACAGTCAGCATTTTTGGATCAAGACCCATCAGAGGTCCTAATGGAAGAGGTCTCGACCTGAAATGTCAACCGTCCATTTCCCTTCTAATGCTGGTTGACCTGTTGAGTGTTCCTCCAACTCCTTTGTGTTTCTCTAGATTTCCAACAGCTGCAGTCTCTTGTGTAAATCACCGCCAGTGTGTAGGCAAGTGGTAGAATCTAGGGGGAACTGATGGAATATTGGATTCATGCAGTGTAGATAGGTGCTTGATGTTTAATAGAACTTAGAACATAGACTAGTGCAACTCAGGAACAAGCCCATTAGCCCACAAGGTAAACTAGTACCGTAGATTCCGTACTACAGAGCGCACCTGATTAAAAGCCGCAGGCTCTAATTTTAGAAAGAAAATCAATTTTGTACTTGTACAAGCCACACCGGATTTTAAGCCGCAGGTGTCCCACGTTGTAATATGAGATATTTACACAGAAAGATATTACACGTGAGGATTTTTTAACTTTTAATTAAATCCGTATGGTAACATAAACAAATACATATTGCAAACGCTTTTTTTCGAACCGTGCCTGTAGCACGGCTACTTTTAAATATACATACGTATCAGTAACACACAAATTACGTTGCGTATACTTTTTTACTGAACAGTGCACGAACAACATTCCAATATCTCCTAACGACTGGTAAAAAGATATATACTGCAGCCTACCAGGAAAAGTTATTGACCGCCTTTAACTTAAAAGCTGCATCATATGCTTTGCAGCGTTTTCGCTCGGGTGTAATGTGCTCGCCCCCTCCTTCCCGTTTATTGCAAAACCGGTATTTCCCCACAAGACGCGGCGAAACTGGATGTGACGTCATAGCATCCCGGGATGTAGTACAGAAAACAAATATACTTAAAACACTTCTAACTTTAACTAGAAAATGAATTACTAAGCGAAAATATTATAAACTAAATAACTGCCATAAAAGCAGCACAATGCTTTTCTTCGAGTGTTTTCCATGTTGATGAGGGTGAGTACAAATGACTGATTTACAATAATTTAATTGTGAAAGTGCGCTTGATTTATCGACAATTTCATTGGACCTCTGTGAACTACTCATCAATTTTATTGGTCTACTGTTACGAGGCAAAATGTTTTTGGCGGCATGAAAAAAAATCATGCATTAGCTGCACTGTTCAAAGCTGTTCAAAGCGTGGGAAAAAAGTAGCGGCTTATAATCCGGTATCTACGGTAATCAAATGCCGAACTAATCTAATCCCTTATGACTACACAATAACTATATCCCTCAATTTTCCTCGCATTCATGTGCCTATTTAAACATCTCTTAAAAGTCCCTTATGTATCTCCCTCTATCACCACCCCAGGCAGCACATCCCAAGCACCCACCACTGTGTAAAACATTTGCCTCTCACATCTCCTTTAAAATTAACCGTGCTCTCCTTAAGTACATGTCTTCTGCTATTAGGCATGTTAACCCTGGGAAAAGAGATACTGTCTGTCTACTCTCTCTCTCTATGCCTCCTGTAATCTTATAAATCTCTGTCAGACCTCCCATCAGCCTCTGCCACTCCAGAGAAAACAACACAAGTTCATACAGACTCTCGTCATAGTCCATGTCCTTCTAATCCTGGTAAATCTCTTCTGCACCCTATCCAAATCCTCAACATTCTTCCTATAATGCAGTGACCAGAACCGTATAGATAACTTCAGCTGTGGTCAAACTAGAGTTTTATAAAGCTGCAACATAACTTCCTGACTTTTAACTCAATGCCTCGAATGATAAGGGCAACCGAGCTATATGCCTTCTTAACTACCCTAGCAAACTGTGTAGTCACTTTCAAAGAGTTATAAACTCGTACCCCAAGATCCCTCTGCCATTGACTTTGTTAAAGGTTTTGCCATAAGACCATAAGATATAGGAGCAGCAGTAGGCCATTCAGGCCATCGAGTCTGCTCCACCATTCAATCATGGGCTGATCCAGTTCTTCCAATCACCCCCACTCCCCTGCTTTCACCCCATACCCTTTGATGCCCTGGCTAATCAAAAACCTATCTATCTCTGCCTTAAATGCACCCAATGACTTGGCCTCCACAGCCCCTCGTGGCAACAAATTCCACAGATTTACCACCCTCTGACTAAAGCAATTTCTCCGCATCTCAGTTCTAAATGGACGTCCTTCAATCCTGAAGAAGTTGTGCCCTCTTGTCCTAGAATGCCCTACCATGGGAGATAACTTTGCCATCTCTAATCTGTTCAGGCCTTTTAACATTCAGAATGTTTCTGTAAGATCCCCCCTCATTCTCCAGAACTCCAGGAAATGCAGCCCAACAGCTGCCAGACACTCCTCATATGGTAACCCTTTCATTCCTGGAATCATTTTCGTGAATCTTCTCTGAGGCCTCTCCAATGTCAGTATATCCTTTCTAAAACAATCAGCCCAAAACTCCAAGTGTGGTCTCACGAGTGCCTTATAGAGGCTCAACATCACATCCCTGCTCTTATAATCTATACCTCTAGAAATGAATGCCATTATTGCATTTGCCTCCTCAACAACTGACTCAACCTGTAGGTTATCCTTTAGGGTATCTTGCACAAGGATTCCTAAGTCCCTTTGCATCTCTGCATTTTGAATTCTCTCCCCATCTAAATAATAGTCTGCCCATTTATTTCTTCCACCAAAGTGCATGACCATACACTTTCCAACATTGTATTTCATTTGCCACTTCTTTGCCCATTCCCTTAAACTATCTAAGTCTCTCTGCAGGCTCTCTGTTTCCTCAACACTACCCGCTCTTCCACCTATCTTTGTATCATCGGCAAATTTAGCCACAAATCCATTAATCCCATATTCCAAATCATTGACATACATCATAAAAATCAGCGGTCCCAACACTAACCCCTGTGGAATTCCACTGGTAACAGGCAGCCAGCCAGAATAAGATCCCTTTATTCCCACTCTCTGTTTGCTGCCAACCAGCCAATGCTCCACCCATGCTAGTAACTTCCCCGTAATCCCATGGGTTCTTATTTTGCTAAGCAGCCTTATGTGTGGCACCTTGTCAAAGGCCTTCTGAAAATCCAAGTACACCATGTCTACTGCATCTCCTTTGTCTACCCTGCTTGTAATTTCTCAAAAAATTGCAGTAGGTTTGTCAGGCAGGATTTGCCCTTAGCAATGCCCTTTGCCCTTTACATTTGACTTACCAAGGTGCACTCATCACATTTGGCTGGGTTAAACTCCATCTGCCATTTCTCTGCTCATATCTGCGACTGATCCATACCCACTGTATTCTTTGCCATTCATCTATGCTCTCCATAACACTACCAATCTTTGTATCATCTGCAAAATTACTAACCTATCCTTCTACATTTTCATCCAGATCATACATATACATCACAAAAAGCAGAGGTCCCAGTACCCATCTGTGCAGAATACTAACTAGTGACAGACCTCCAACTAGAATAAAACCCTTTGACCAGCACCCTTTGCATTCTATAGGCAAACCAGTTCTACATCCAAATGGCCAATTCATCACTGATCCCAATCACCTTAATCTTCTGAGCCTCCGATGAGGGACCTTGTCAAATGCCTTACTAAAATCTATGTAGACAATATCCATGGCTTTACCTTCATCAATCAGCCTCATCATCCCATCAAAAAACTCAGCCAACTTAGTAAGACACACAAAGCCTTGCTGGCTGTCACTAAGTAGGCCATGGTTTTCCAAATGCTCATAAGTCCTATCCCTAAGAATCCTCTCCAGTAATTTTGCTACCACCGACACGAGACTCACTGGTCTATAGTTTCCAGGATTATTCCTGATTCCCTTCTAGCCAAATGGTTCTGTGACTCTAAGTACTGATAGAAATACCAAATGAAAAAGTCTCCTAAACATGTTAATAGAAAATATATATAAATTGGGGTAACTAATGGCAAAACACACATTATTTCCAACTTTAAAGTTGTACCACTGCGCTACTTCTATCAAACTTTTTAATATCTATTGTATTTTTCAGCTGATGGAGTGAAGTACTTCAAACTTGAAGGTGAAACAAATATAACTAACAAATATTGTAAGTTAGGAGTTCGAGGTGATTGAGAAACAAATTGTTACATTTTCCATGCCTGAATTTAAACAGCTTTTGTACCATTATCCATGGAACCAGATCTACTTCAGCAAACACTTAAAAGCTCAACCACTGAAACTAACATTTCTGACTGAAGGAACTGAATTCTATTCTTCAAAATACTTTTTATGTCATGATAACTTTGTTTTGTGATGACCCAAAGAGGAGCAAATTATCAATGATCAAGAAGTCAATGCATGTCCACAAGGAACGACGGCCAACGGGCAAATTGCCACATTGAATGTTTCGGCAGTTGCTTCTGACAATTGTTATTTTGACAGGATGAATGTGCTTAAATAAGTTACATTTTTATCCCTTTCTCCAGGGAAAGAAAAAAAAAACCCAAATTGCCTGGTGGAGTGATGGACGTTTTCTCGCATCCATGCTGATAAATTTCCAGTCCTGAATGATTATCCTCCTATGAGCTACAAACTTCAGGATCATCAGTAATCCCTAAAGGCTATGGTCGGAAAATCGACCTAAATGAGAAGATATTAAACAATTTAACGACACCACTCTCCAGTTAAATTTGAAGATAATGCCTTTCCATACAAACCGTTTTCATCCATTGAATACAAACTACATCTGTGGTGTGTAGTGCATCAGTATATTCATTGCAGAGTGATAAATGGTGCCGTGTAGGTTTGTCACTAGGGCGGAAATAAAACTAATGATGGCCTTATGGTTAATTTCAATAATGGCACACTCGGGCCATTGGGTGTTGGAATAAAATTAAAGCTTCACAAAAGTAATTGTTTTGAAGTTTAACCCTCTTGTCTACAATTTTACTTCACCAGGCTTTGACTCACTGTACAGCTGTGGAATCACATGGTGGGGCTTCTGCCTCACCACTCCAGTTACCCTGGTTTGAAACTAGCTTTCGATGCTGTCTGCATGGAGCTAGCATGCTCTCTGTGTGACTTTGTAAATTGTCTCTGGTACTCCAGTATTTTGGAGTCCCACCACTCAAATATTAATAAGCATGCACACTAACTGGCCCGTGAAAATTGCCCCAGCATGTATGCGAGTGGAAGAAATTGCATAGGAATGTGGGCAGATGAAAATGGGTTGATGTAGGATCAACGTGGCATTGGGAGCTCAATTGACAGCTCTGACTCAGTGGACCAAAGCACCAGCTTCTGTGCTGTATCTCCCAATGATGCTAAGAGCTGTCTCAATACATCAGTTGGACTTGCATTTCCATGCAGAGATCCTGAAATCCAACACTAACATTAGCTTAGTGTATGGTCATGCACTTTAGTGGAAGAAATAAATGGGCAGACTATTATTTAGATGGGGAGAGAATTCAAAATGCAGAGATGCAAAGGGACTTGGGAGTCCTTTTGCAAGATACCCTAAAGGTTAACCTCCAGATTGAGTCGGTTGTGAAGAACGTGAATGCAATGTTGGCATTCATTTCTAGAGATATAGAAAATAACAGCAGGGATGTGATATTGAGGCTCTGTAAGGCACTCGTGAAACCACAGTTGAAGTATTGTATGCAGTTTTGGGCTCCTTATTTTGGAAAGGATATACCAACGTTGGGGAGGCTTCAGAGAAAATGCACAAGAATGATTCCAGGAATGAAAGGGTTACCGTGTGAGGACTGTCTGGCAGCTCTTGGGCTGTATTCCCTGGAGTTCAGAAGAATTAGGGGGAATCTTAGAGAAACATTCTGAATGTTAAAAGGCCTGAATAGATTAGCTATGGCAAAGTTATTTCCCATGGTAGGGGATTCTAGGACAAGAGGACACAACTTCAGGATTGAAGGACATCCATTAGGAACTGAGATGCGGAGAAATTACTTTAGTCAGAGGGTGGTAAATCTGTGGAATTTGTTGCCACGAGGGGCTGTGGAGGCCAAGTCATTAGGTATATTTAAGGCAGAGATAGATAGGTTCTTGATTCGCCAGTGCATCAGAGGGTATGGGATGAATGCAGGGGAGTGGGGATGACTGGAAGAATTGGATCAGCCCATGATTGAATGGTGGAGCAGACTCGACAGGCCGAATGGCCTATTTCTGCTCCAATATCTTATTGTCTTATGGTCTTAAACCAGGCAATAGCATCTTCCAGTGGACTCCACTAGGCATCACAGAGCTCTGCAATTTTACCAGTTCTCAGAGAGAGCAATAAGTTAAAGCATGCACAAATATAGGGATCCCATGTAAGTCAATGTCTCGGACAGCAAGAAGTAGATCTTTCTTCAGATTTAAATATTATTTCATTTATTTTATTGAATGATTCAGCACACTAATTGGTTAATGGAAACTGACCTGAGATTAGATTAGGGTTAAATCTGGGGACTACTGGGCAGCGTCAGCTCAAGGGGCCAGAAGGGTCTATTCCATGATGTTTCTGAATAAATACATAAAAATAACAGGACCTTTCTGTCCAATAAGCACATGCCACTCAATTACACTCAATGTGACCAATTAACCTACTAACCCATATATTTTTGGAATGTGGGAGGAAGCCAGAGGAAATCCAAGCAGTCACGGGAAGAACATACAAACTCCTTAAAGACAACATCGGAATTGAACCTGGGTCACTGGCACTGTAATAGTGTTACACTAACCAGTATGCTATGATGCCACCCTCTCAGTTATTGTTAATTAGTAAATAGATACTTTACTGATCCCAAGGGAAATTACAGTGTCACAGTAGCATTACACGTTCATAGTCCCTTATTGAACCTGTCTCAGTGTGGTGCACTTTAGGACACGGCGGAGCTCGGGACCCGCCACCCGCAGTGTTTCTGTTCCCATTGACGGAAACCGATCACAATTGAAAATAAGGTGGAAATAATAAAGCAATCGGAAAGAGATGAAACGCCATTGGTCATTGGAAAAGCTTTAGGCTACAGTCAGTCAATGATCGGAACAATTTTAAAGGATAAAGTGAGAATAATGGAGCATGTGAAAGGCCCTGCCCTGATGAATGTTACAATTATTACTAAGCAATGCAATGGTTTAATTATTAAAATACATATGTTTCTTAAGTGTTTTATAAAATATATACTATATACTAAGACAAACGTTTGACTAACTGACACTAAATAATACCGGATGTACCTATTCTGACTTACTTATAATACCGAATACAAAGTAAATGCTATGTAAATAGTTGTTATATTGCATTGTTTAGGGAATAATGACAAGAAAAAAAGTCTGTACAGTACTTGCTCAAACAATGAGTGCTGGAGAGAGAACTTCCATTTTTTAAAATCCCAATCAGTGGTAACCTACGCACATCCTCTTGTATACTTTAAATCATCTCTAGATAACTTTAATACCTAATACAATGTAAATGTTATGTAAATAGTTGTTATACTGAATTGTGTAGGGAATAATGACAAGAAAAAAAGTCTGTACATTTTCAAACAACAAGTGCTGGAGACAGAACTTCCGGGTTTGCCCGATCCGCGGTTGGTTGAATCCGCGCATGTGGAACCCGTGGATAAGGAAGGCCGACTGTGCCAATATTAGAAGAGAAGTAAGAAAGAATTTAAAAAATAAGTTACCTTAAAAATAAGATGTACAAAATTTACAAGATTTCCATGTTCACACCGATAAGATGGCAGTGCAAGAATTACCGTAATATTATACAGTAATGGGTGCATATTCACACCATACAGATAAGAAGTGATGGTAGTATTGCTCAAGCCATCCTCGATAGCAGGGTGTGGTGAACAGAGCATAAACAGAGCTCTGGTGAACAGAGGTTAATAACAGTCTCACAGGAGAGGGGTCATCACTTCCCAGTCTATAGGTTTGATTCATTATAGAACCTAATGGCTGAGGGTAAGAATGACCTCATACAGCGCTCTTTGGAGCAGCACAGTTGTCTTAGTCTATTACTGAAAGTGCTTCTCTGTTCAGCCATGGTGGCATGCAGAGGGTGGGAAACATTGTCCGGAATTGCCAGGATTTTCCGTAGGGTCTTTTGATCTGCCACAGCCTCTAGTGTGTCCAGTTTGACTCCTATAATAGAACTAGCCTTTCTAATCAGTTTATTGAGCCTGTTGGCATCACACGTGTTGATGCCATTGCCCCAGTACAGTATCGCATAGAAGATTGTACTGGTGATGCAGACTCATAGACCACGTGAAGGAGAAGCCTAGCATACTCCAGAGGACCTCAGTCTCCTCAGGAAGTAGAGCCGACTCTGGCCCTTCTTGTACACAGCCTCTTTGTTGGTGCTCCACTCAAGTCTGTCATCCATGTGCATCCCCAGGTACTTGTAGGTCCTCACTACATCCACGCCCTCACCATCAATAGCAAAAGGGAGCAGTGCAGGCTTGGTCTTCCTAAAGTTCATCACCATCTCCTTTGTCTTACTGATGTTGAGCTGCAGACGATTCAGCTTGCACCATTTGACAAAGTCCTCCAGCATGGCCCTGTATTCATCCTCCCTTTATACACCCAACTGTGGGGCCCCAGTACCGCTTATAGCCATGTCTGACACACAACTCTGAAGCCACACAAACTGGTTTGCCAGTCAGATAGTCCATTATCCAGAATACAATGGAAGTGCCAGCCTGCACTGAATGGAGCTTTTCCCTCAGCAATGAGGGCTGTATGGTATCGAAGGCACTAGAAAAAAATCAAAACACATGATCCTCACAGTGCTGCCCTGCCTATCCAAATGGGAGTAGGCTCTGATCAGCAGGTAGATGACAGCATCATTGACTCCAGTGTGCTCCTGCTACTCATCTGCACAGAATCAAGGACTGATTTGACCAGGGGTGGAAGGTGAGCCAGGATCAGCCTCTCTATGGTCTTCATGATGTACTAATGTTAGTTAATATGTATTTACTTGACATCAGGTGCGGGAGTTTCCATTTATAATGATGTTCATATTACCATTGAAAATCAAAATTTGTTTCATTAAAACTTTAATTTTATTTGTTTAATACTGCTGAAATCTTTTTAAATTCTAGAAAGTTCATTCACTTTAAGCCACAGTTCCGTCAGGCTTTAAATAGGGGATAGAACCTCGCGATCTATAAACTTTTACACATGGAAAACTGTTCACAACACACGATCAAACCGATGGGTTGGGCAAATCAGAAGGGTTGTACATGAGTACCGGTTGAAGGATCTGCCCTAGTAATGAGTGTGTTTGAGTTGCACACGTGCTATTTATTGATCTATTTCCTCCTTCCCCCATTTTTTGTACCTTTTACTCAAGCGACATTGGTAACTCCACATAGTGAGAAAAATACAGTAAACCAAGGAAGGTTTACCACTGGAAGAGAATACATCTTCATGCATTTGGTTCCTCTTTTTAAGAAGGAGGTAACCGGTTGAGCATAGAAATGTAATTACTTTTTATTAATATCTTAATCAAGAAAACATACAAATCAAGACAGTTAAAGTTATTTGATTTGCCTCCTTCAAATTAATCATTTTATCATTGTTCTACTGATTAGAGCTAGCAGTGAAAAAGACAATTTAGTTCATTTAAAACAATTGGATCTTCTGGAGAATAGCAAGAGCAGACGCTGTTTACTTTTCAGCATCTATGTACAATGTCAGAGACATCTTTATTTGTTGACTGGTTGCATCACACCCTGATATGGAATCACCAATACACAGGAACACAAGAGGTTACACAGAGTGGTGGACTGAGCCAGTTCCATCATGCATGCAACTCTCCCCACCATTGTGGTCATCTACAAGCAATGATGAAGGTGACGTCCATCTCTAAGCACCCCCATGCCCTCTTCTCATTGCTGCCATCACACAAAAAGTACAGGAGCCCGAAGACCTACACCTCAAGGTTCAATAACATTGTCTTCCCCACTACCATCAGGTTCTTGAAACAACCTGAATAAATTTAACCCTCCCTTTTATATATATATATATATATATAATTTTATTTATATACACTATATATATATATAAATTATTTTTTATTTATTGAGATACAGCGCAGAATAGGCCCCTCCAGTCCTTTGAGCCACAACATCCAGCAATTTCTATTTAACCCTAGCCTTATCATGACAATGAGGAAACTCCTTGCAGACACCGTGGTGCAAGAATTGAACCCAGGTCATTGATACTGTAAAGTGCTTTGCTAACCACTATGCTCCACACTGCCCCAGTATATAATATATACTGTATATATAACATATATTATATATTATATAAAATAACAAATGATACATAATAGACATATGTACATGTGCAATGTCCTGTATTTTACTGCTGCTACAAAAAACTAATTTTCACAGCATTCACACACTGTGTATGTATGCCCATGGCAAAAAAAAACTTGAACTTGAGTGGCACCATCAATCAAACATAACAATAGCAAGTAATCTTTTCTCATTGAGAAGATGGTGTCCAAATCTTTCACGGGCATTCAACGCAGCATTCTGAGTGTGTAACCATAATCTCATTTCACATTTCTCTGCCTCTCCTGCAGTTCAAAAGAAACAGTCCCATCAGGTGCACTCACCCTCTGGTCAAGTCTGGGACGTGTGTCCTCACAAGGAGCCTCACTTCTTTGCAATAGAGAATCCTGCTGCCTGGTTGCAAAGTGGATGTTTCCTCTTGCAGATTGAAAGGGGCCAACAGTAACAGTATTTAACACCTAATTATTCCAGTGTAATTCCCCATTAAATACCACAGCAGCTCTTTGTGTTCTCATCAGCACGAGTTCCTACCGTAATATTTCATCTTATCTATGGTGTTTCCACAAAACTTTGGGAACACAGTGTACTCAGGCCTTCTAGGTAATAAAATAAATGGTTGTACTGGGGACTGCAAATGGCTTTCACACATTGTATATTGAAAGCTAACTTCTCCCTTGGCCAGCTGGGCCAAAGATGCCAGTTAATTCCCAATTAAATTAATAGGGATTTCTAAAATGTTTTCCTATAAAATAGACAAAGAGGCTTGAGGTCACTCTTGGCTGCTGGACTGCCATGTTGTATTGAAACACAATGGTTGTGCCATGGACTTAATTTACAACATCCATACAGAGTGAAAGGCCTCCTCTGCTTTTCAAGACTCATCCAGGCTGCACATGGAAGTAGACTGCATGTTCCTTGATATTTGTGCACATGCAGATGATATGCATAACATTTCAAACACATAGTGTTCCTGATTATAGACATCAGCAGAGAGAAACCAAAGGTCTATAAGCCAGTCCTCATCGGAGGATCAGAGCTGGAGAGAGTTAGTAACTTTAAGTTCCTAGGTGTTACTATTTCAGAGGACCTGTCCTGGACCCAGCACATAAGTGCAATTGTGAAGAAAGCAAGGCAACGCCTCTACTTCCTTAGGAGTCTATAGAGATTCGGCTTGACATCTAAAGCCTTGACAAACATCTGTAGATGTGTAGTGGAGAGTAGTGGCTGCATCACAGCCTGGTATGGAAACACCAATGCCCTTTGAATGAAAAATCCTACAAAAGGTAGTGAATTCAGCCCAGTACACCACAGGTAAAACCCTACCAACCATTGAATATATCCACACGAAACACTGTCCTATGAAAGCAGCATCCATGATCAGAGAACCTTGCCACCTAGGTCATGCTCTTTTCTTGCTGCTGCCATCAGGAAGAAGATACAAGAGCCCCAGGTTCAAGAACAGTTACTGCCCCTCAACCATCAGGCTCTTGAATAAAAGGGGATAACTGCACTTATTTGCCCCATCATTGAAATGTTCCCACAACCAATGATCTCACTTTTAAGGTCTCACTGTTATTTATATTTGCATTTGCACAATTTGTAGTCTTCTTCATTCTGGTGGACTTTCAGTGATCCTATTATAGTTACTATTCTATAGATTTGATGAGGATGCCCACCAGAAAATGAATCTCACAGTTCTATATGGTGACATATATGTACGTTGATAATAAAATTTGCTTTGAACTTTGACCTTATGTGCACAAAGCTTTTACTACAGCTATCTGATTCTCAAGGTCTTTTGAGTTCCATCCATTTTGTCTCCTCCCATTCTGTAGTTTCAAGAGTGTTGAATGCTTTTCATTTTGCTACTGATGCTGAAATAATTTTTTATACTGAATTATTGTGATTATTGGATCTAAGTTTGCCTCTCTCGGTAATATGGGCACTTTGATTTTGCTCTGATCATAGGAAATAATTGTCCACACTGCTGCTCCATCCTGCATATTCAAGTGCACCTTTAAGAACCATGTACTGTGTCTTTCAATACAGTGTTGTATCAAACATTGCTGTTGAGTTTAGTTCATGGTCGTCAATAAAAGCAGGCTCTATCTCTGATATTTGCCATAGCAAACAGGTGCAGTAAAGAACCTGCAGACACGACAACACCTTTGTGTTTGTGAAAGCTTTCAAATGGACCATGAATAATGCTGTCTATTTTTACATTGAAGTGAGGAGCAGTTAAGAATCGAACACATTCGTGGGTTGAATCACGTGTAGACCAGACCAGGTACGAATGGCAGATTTCCTTTTATAGAGTCAAAAGGTCACACAGCATAGAGGAAGGTACTTTCATCCACTAAGTCCGTGTTAACAATCAGACTTCAATTTTAAATAATGCTACACAGATCCCATTTTATTCCCATCAACTTCCACCAGATTCTACCACTCACGCATATATTGGAGTAATTTGCAGTAGACAATTCACAGAAGAATGCACACAGGTTTTGCCACCAGGACACCCAGAGGTTACAGGCAAAATATGCAAACTCCAGCACGAAAGGTCAGGTTGAAACACAGATAACTGGAGCTGTGAGATAAGAAGGAGATTAGCAAACCCAATGGGCTTTTGCACAAAAAAATCATTTGTTTCACAGCTATTATAAGCAAGAATGCTTTTCAAAAAAATCAAGAATAGACTTAAGTAATTGAACTTAAATTCCACAAATCATCACAGGGTAATTCCAACTACCAGATAATCGGTCTGGAACTCAGGCTGCTCATCTCCTCATTTAACTACCCCATTATCAGACCCCACAACTGCTTTTAATTCAGATTAGTATGGGGAATGTGAAGACCAAGGGATTATCTGTGGACTTCAGGAAAGGGAGGTTCGGAGAAAACACATCAGTCCTCATTGGACGGTCAGTAGTGGGAAGGGTGTGCAGTTCTAAATTCTTTGGTATTAACATCTTGGATGATCTGTCCTGGGCGAACACATGGCATGATTCTTCTTTGATGCACTCACAAAGAAGGGATGCTAGGAGCTGTACTTGATTTGGAGCTTGAGAAGATTTTGTATGTCACCAAAGACTCTTGCAAATTTCTACAGGTATACAGTGAAGAGCATTCTGACTTTCAGGATCACGTCCTGGTATGGATACTCCAATGCACAGGATTGAAAGAACCTGCAAAGAACTGTAGACTCAACCAGCCCCACCACAACCCTCCTGACCATCAAGGACATCTTCAGAAGTTGGTGCCTCAAGAAGATGGCATCCATCACTGAGAACCCTCAGCAATCAGTCCAGGCGTTCTTCTCATCACTACCATCTGGGAGGAAGTACAGAAGCCTGATCACCAACACACTGTGATTCAGGAGCAGCTTCTTCCCCTTCACCATCAGATTTCTCAATGGTAAGTGAATAATGCCTCATTACTGCTTTACAAGGGTGTATAACACTATATCTCAATAAGTATTTGCATTATTTATTTTGTAATTTATGATAATTGTATGCCTTTATACTGCACTGGTGATGCAAAATAAATTTCATGTCATATAAGACAGTGATAATGAACCAGATTCTGATCTGAGGTATTGCGTTTTCTGAGATCAAGCAAAATTGGAACTTACACAGCAATTATTAGGATCCCGCGGAGTGTTATTGAAGAGAGGAACAAAGGAATGCAAATGCCTAATTCACTGAAAATAGCTTCACAGATAGATATGGTGGTGAAGGTAGTGTTTGGCATGCTGGCCTTCATCAGTTAGGGCAATGAGTATTGAGAGGGTATACAGGCTAGCAGTTAGTTTACAAGGCCAGTGATCACTGAACGGAGTTTTCTTTCTGCCACTGGCTGTAAAGAGTTTGTACGTTCTCTCCATGACTGCCTAGGTTTCATTCAAGTCCCACGTTCCAAAGATGTATGATTAGGTTTAGTGAGTTGAGGGCATTTTGTGTTGGCACTGGAAGCCAACTGCAAGTGCAGCATATGAACTATGTTGATCAGGTTGCACTTGGAGTACTATATAGAGTGACATCCAAAAGTTTGGGCACCCCTGGTCAAAATTTCTGTTACTGTGAATTCTTAAGTGAGTAGAAGATGAACTCATCTCCAAAAGTCATGAAGTTAAAGATGAAACATGTAGGGTGCCCAAACTTTTGCTTTGGGCCCTTTTCCTTTTTTGTTATTTTGAAACTGTAAAAGATGGAAATA
Organism: Hemitrygon akajei; assembly: GCF_048418815.1. Taxonomy (NCBI): domain Eukaryota; kingdom Metazoa; phylum Chordata; class Chondrichthyes; order Myliobatiformes; family Dasyatidae; genus Hemitrygon; species Hemitrygon akajei. The sequence continues at coordinate 155,162,763 of NC_133130.1, read as the reverse complement.
AGAAAGTAATCTTGCTTAAAATATTAAAGAAATGTGTCATCTTTAACTTTATGCCTTTTGGAAATCAGGTCATTTTTTACTCACTTAGCTATTCATAGTAACAGAAATTTTGACCGGGGTGCCCAAACTTTTGCAGACCACTGTAAAGGTTTGTTTGTCTGTCAAAGGAAATATATTATTCAACTAGAAAGAAAGCAGAAAAGATTTAACATTTGTGTGGATTTGGGAGCCTGAATTACAAAGGAGTTTGCATAGACTAGAATTTTATTCCCTGGAATATAGGAAATGGAGAAATATAGGGGTATATCAAGTCATGAGTGTGATAGAGAGGTGAAAACACAGCATTTGTTTGCAGAGGGTGCTATAAATGAGATGACATAGGTTTGTGATCAGAGGGGAGAGATTTCAAAAGGACGTCAGGAGCAGCTTCTTAACCCAAAGAGTGGTGCATTTTAGCTAGTAACAGTGGTTGAGGCAGGCACGATAGCAACATGTAAAGGCCATCTAGAAAAGTACATGGATAGGAGAGGTTTAGAGAGCCTTGGACAAACGCAGACAGATGGGACCATTGTACTGGCAATATAGTCAGCATGGATGAGTTGGGCCAGCTTCCATGCTGTATGACTTTACATTATTGTTTGACAGCTCATCAGGGCAGTAACTCAGTTCCAAAGAAATAGAGAATGTGTTTCCTAAGCGATGAAGGCAGGGCTGAGGGCTTGGCAGATTCACTGATGAGCTGGAACAAAAGGGGCACACTCAGCCATTTGCTCTGTAAATGGAAACAGTTCTGGAGAGTAAAGAATATCAGAGTTTAGCAACAGGACAAAAAAAAGAAAAAAGCAATATTGTTGCTCATTGGGCTACAGACATATGAGATGTTTGTAAATCTAGTAACACCACAACTACAGATGAGTTATCCCTTAAGGGCAACATTGAAGGAATATTTTGCTATCAGTGCTGTCAAATACATTTAAGAGCTCTAAGCTTGCCTGAAAGAGGCACTGCATATAGAAAGGAAGCTGTATGATGTCCCTGCCTTTGTTGGCCATGCCGTTTAGTACAAGCGCTGTGACTGGGAACATGATAGAGTCAGAGGTGTGTATGTAACGAGGATGGACAACAGCAACAAAGCACAGCTTGCAAGACATAAAGAGAATGCAGAGGGCATTCTTCAAGAGCCATACATTTTCAGAGCTGCCTGTCCAGTGAGTACCTGACCATAACAAGAATTCCACATGATATGGAGACCACTGCAAATTTAAAAAAAGGCCTGTTAAGCAATGGTATCAAACTGGTCCGTGAGTTCGACTAGGGAGCAGTCTTTGAGAATTAGATGACCTGGGCTTCAGCCCAGAGCAACAACTAAGCCGTAGCTAGGTCCACATAAAGATGAGAAGATGAGAAACGGTCTAGTCTATATACATGCATATTCTGCATTGTTGTATTTTACTGATATTCTTTACAGGTTTGTTGAATCATTTGTTGAACTGGGCATCAAACCATATTGTTGCAGGGGTGAGGGTGTTTGGACCCTTTTATTCCATGAATGGGTTCTTGTGTGTGACTGTTAGTAATGTGTCTTAACCTTGACCCCATAGTAATGCTGGCTCGTTTGATTATATTGATGGGTATTCATGTATGGTTGAGTAACAATTAACTTTGAACTGAATTGAAACAAAAGATTCATTAAGGGGTACTGTAAAGATGTAATATCAGCTAAGTGGTAACAACAATATTAATGAAGAGGATGAGATTACATTTCTGGGATGAGTTTTGTGTCAACAAGTGTTATTAACCGAGTTATTGAATGTCCCAATCCAAACATAGATTAAGTTGGATGCCTCATCACTGATAAAGTGGGGTTGAGTTCAAAAGCTCTGGAGCTGTTTGGAGTATAAGACAGCAGATATGCATTAGAAAAATCAGTGGGGCGCAGCAAGGAAGCCTGTAAACAGCCATGAAGAGTTGGAAGCCCGGGAAAGGATCAAGAAAGGGAAACACAGAGGAGAACATAAACTTCAAAAAGGGCAGCAGGAAAGAGAAGAACATTTTAGAGGGTCAGAATGCAATGTGAGGTGAAAACAGAGGTACAAAAACGGAGAGCCTTAAGAAGTGGCTGAAGTAGAGATTGTTACAACTGATTTTATATTATTCAGTCCCACAGAAAGGTTTCGTCCCGAAACGTTGACTGTAGTTTTTTTTCCCATAGATGTTATCTTTCCTGCTGAGTTCCTCCAGCATTTGGTGTGCGTTGCTTGGATTTCAAGCATCTGCAGAATTTTTCTTGTTCATATTATTCAATGATGTACTAAATACAATTTATTTAGGTGATGCTGTTGTAATTGATCACATATTATCCCAGGGCAAGAGCCAAGTTTTAAGCTACCAGCAAGTTGTATACTTGCAATATCAGTAAGACAATGGTCATGCATACATAAGATACTATATTTGCACTTAATAAGGTGATAACATTATAATAACAACTGCAGTTATTTTCCAAAACTCAGAAACAGTAACTTTCCCCAAGCAGTCAAGGCTGATCAACAGCAATGCACACAAAATGCTGGAGGATCTCAGCGGGCTAGGCAGCATTTACAGAAAAGAGAAAACTGTCGAGATTTCGGGCCAGGCACCTTAATCAGGAGTTGCTACACCCACTAAGCCACACCACCATATTCCTCACCACCTCTACTTCATCATTTCCTGTCAGAATCACTTTATGTACAGACACTCCTGTACCCAGTGACATTTTGTGGACATACAGTCGGCCCTCCTTATCTGTGGGGGATTGGCTCTGGGACCCTTCGCGGATACCAAAATTCGCAGATGCTCAAGTCCCTTATGCAACCTGTCTCAATCAGGTGGACCTTAGGACCCAGTGGAACCCCAGACCTTATTTAACCTGTCTCAGTCCGCTGGACATTAGAACCCGGCGTCAGAGCTCTGAATGTGCAGTGCTTCTGTTCACGAAAATAATCACGATCATGATTGAAAATAAGGTGGAAGTAATAAAGCGAGCGGAAAGAGGTGAAACACCATCGGTCATTGGAAATGCGTTAGGGTACGTCAGTCAACAATCGGAACAATTTTAAAGGATAAAGTGAGAAAGGCTCTGCCCCGATGAAAGCTACAATTATTACTAAGCAACACAGTTGTCTAATTATTGGGCTTTGGGGTTTTAGGTTTTTGATCCTCACATCAACCCGGCACGGTGGAAAGCGCACTCGGGAGCGATCTGTCCTGAGAACTTCCGTTCCCAAGCCCAGCGCTGAAACATAGGTTCTTAAGTGTTTTATATGCAAAGAAAGGTAAAATATGTACTATATACTAAGACAAACGTTTGACTAACTGATGCTAAATAATACCGGATGTACCTGTTCCGACTTACATAGTAAGAGAACTTCTGATTTTTTTTTTATCCTGATGCATGATAATCCACGCACATCCTCCCGTATACTTCAAATCATCTCTCGATTACTTATAATACCTAATACAATGTAAATGCTATGTAAAATGGTTGTTATACTGCATTGGTTAGGGAATAATGACTGGAAAAAAAAGTCTGTACATGCTCGAACAACAAGTGCTGAAAGAGCACTTCCGGGTTTTCGCGATCCGTGGTTGGTTGAATTTGCACATGCGGAATCCGCGGATAAGGAGGGCCGACTGTACAATCAATCTATGTATATAAACTATCTAATGTAATTATAGCAACACACACAAAATGCTGGAGGAACTCAGACAGCATCTATGGAAATGAATAAACAGTTGATGTTTTGGCTTGAAACCTTTCTTCATCCTGAAGAACGGTTTCAGCCCGAAATGTCATTAAAGGTTTTCTGCCTGAAGCATTGACTATTTATTCATAAGACAAGAGAAAATCTGCAGATGCTGGAAATCCAAGTAATACACACAAAATGCTGGAGGAGCTCAGCAGGCCAGGTAATATCTATGGAAAAGAGTATAGTTGGCATTTTGGGTTGAGACCCTTCATCAGGACTATGAAGGGTTTTGGCTTGAAACATTGACTATACCCTTTTCCATAGATGCTGCCCAGCTTGCTGAGTTCTTCCAGCATTTTGTGTATGTTGCTGTGGACTATTTATTCATTTTCGTAGGTGTTGCCTGACCTGCTGAGTTCCTCCAGAGCTTTGTGTGCATTGCTTTGGATTTCCAGTATCTTTCTCATGTTTAAAATGTATTTATATTTATTGTTTTTTTAAATTGTGTTCTTTATCTTATTGTTTCATTTTGCTGTATCAGATCCAGAGTAACAACTATTTTGTTCTTCTTTACACTTGTGTACTGGAAATTACATTAAACAATCCTGAATCTTGAATCTTGAATATTCAACAGGAAGTGCGAGACCAAATGATAGATAGATAGATAGATAGATAGATAGATAGATAGATAGATAGATAGATAGATAGATAGATAGATAGATAGATAGATACTTTATTCATCCCCATGGGGAAATTCAACTTTTTTTCCAATGTCCCATACACTTGTTGTAGCAAAACTAATTACATACAATACTTAACTCAGTAAAAAAATATGATATGCATCTAAATCACCATCTCAAAAAGCATTAATAATAGCTTTTAAAAAGTTCTTAAGTCCTGGCGGTAGAATTGTAAAGCCTAATGGCATTGGGGAGTATTGACCTCTTCATCCTGTCTGAGGAGCATTGCATCGATAGTAACCTGTCGCTGAAACTGCTTCTCTGTCTCTGGATGGTGCTATGTAGAGGATGTTCAGAGTTTTCCATAATTGACCGTAGCCTACTCAGCGCCCTTCGCTCAGCTACCGATGTTAAACTCTCCAGTACTTTGCCCACGACAGAGCCCGCCTTCCTTACCAGCTTATTAAGACGTGAGGCGTCCCTCTTCTTAATGCTTCCTCCCCAACACGCCACCACAAAGAAGAGGGCGCTCTCCACAACTGACCTATAGAACATATAATGGGAAATGATCCACTCGGATTTTCAATGGCCAGGATGAATCTTTTGGAGTTGTCTACTGCAGATTGCACCATCAAGCTCTGCGAACTCAGAGGTCATGGGACTGAATGGAATTATCATTAATTGAATTTACATATACTGTATATTAAAATAATTAACTGATTGTAGATTTTTATGCGTATGAACAGTCAATTATGTGGGTTTATTACCCTCCAATAAAGGTGAAGCAACGTGGTGTATGCAGGTGTAGGACTGCACCTGAAATGACCTTTAAACCATTGTTGTACAAGGCATAGGAGTTAGATGACAGTGTGCCCCCTTCAATTAAATAAAATGTTCTATTGATGACACTAAGTCTGTTATTTGTCTTGACAATCGGCAAAACCAGAAAACTTGCAGACTACAAATATTAAGAGAAAGATATGACTCCCTCATTTAGTTATCGCACCTGCTTCAACTTGTGAGTGACTGTGTTCTTAAAAGGGAATTGCACACAACAAAAAAATGATTAACATTATCATCACTATAAGATCAAGATATGGGAGCAGAATCAAATCATTTGGCCCTTCAGTTATGTTCCATCACTCAATCGTGCCTGATATTTTTTCTTTCAAACCCCATTCTTCTACCTTTTCTTGTAACCCTTACCCTATTACCTATCAAGAATCTATTAATCTGTCTGTAATATGCTCAATGAATTGGCCTCCATAGCACTCTATGTAATGAATACCAAAGGTCACCACTCTCTGGATGAAGAAAGTCCTCCTTGTCTCAATTTTAAAGGGATTTTATTTCTACTGAGGCTGTGTCTTCAGATCCTAGACTCTCCCCCAAATGGTAACATCGTCTCCACATCAATTGTAAACTAGCCTTTCAGTATAGCTACAGGAAATTACACAGTAGATTACTACACTATAGCTACAGGAGCCTTACAGGGAACTAATAAAGAGCGGAACTCTCGCCTCATTTTTCCCCATGAAAGTATTAATGTCTTTGAGGCAATTGTGTTATCCACTACATCCTCACTTCTCTTTTAAATCATCTGGGCATTCTAGCTCTGTTGTTTTCTTCCAGTGATATATTAATGAATTTCAAAATATAGATTTACAATTGAATAATTCAGAAGGAATGGAACAATGACTATTGCACAATCTTGTCCATATTCCTTTCTGCTGAGGAAAATAAGAACTACACAGATATTGGGTGGCCAAGCCACACTTTCTGGCTTCTGCCAAGTTAATGGTTCTAAACCCATCAAACTGCAAGCTGCTTTACTGTCAAACAGATCAGGTTATTTACAAAAAAAAACCTGGAATTGCATAAGGATGCACTATATGGTGGGGGACTTGGATGATCCATTTCACATCAAAATAAATTTTATGTGGTGCACTTTTGCCAATGTTGCAACTGTTTTGTTAGTTAGTACAGACGAGAGCTGGAAAAAGTTGACGATTTACACATAGAGGCCACAGCAGTTCATTTTACATCAGGACAAGTTGTTTATATTTTCAGGTATACAGTGAGCCACTGCCCATAATGTTATGACAGGATGTGAATAGCAAGATATTGAGCAATCAGATGTCTTGCCATTCAAAATGGGAATCTTGGACAAGCAACTCAGTCTTAGGATAAAGGTTCAGTCATTTAAGAAAAAGATAAATTGCTTTGTGCAGAAGATTGTAAATCTGGAGGATTGTTGTAGAGAGTAGACTGTGAATACTCAGTCATTGACCACTTTCAGGGTTAAGAAAATAGATCTCTGAGAAGAATTTAGCAGATGTTGCTACTGAAGTTGAAGTACAGGATCTGCCATGATCTTATTGAATGTGACTGAAGAGGACAAATAGATTACACCTGCTCCTGTTTCTTGTTTATAGCAGTGGCCAGTTTCCTGGTCTCAAGCAACTTCTTTATGGAAGTCCAAACTCTCAACAACCACCAGCTAAGCCAGTGCCCCTCCACCACCACTCACCTTACCAAATTTATTCCTGTTTTATAACTTCTGTTTTTCTGCCTCATCCCATCTAACTACACCTGGACCATAGCACTCCATAGGCCTCTTAACCATGCATCTATCCAAATTTCTCTTAATTGCTGTAATTGAACTCATATCCGCGATTCATTGGCAGCTTGTTCCACACTTGCACCACCCTCCATGTGAAGAAGATCCACCTCAGGATCCCCTTCAATATTTCACTTTTCACCCAGAACTTATGGCCTCTAGTTTAGTCTCACCCAACCTCAGAGGAAACAGTCTGTGTCTTCACTCAGTGGCCACTTAATTAGGTACACTTGCACATATGCTTGTTAATGCAAATATCTAATCAGCCAATCATATGACAGCAACTCAATGCATAAAAGCATGCAGATATGGCCAAGAGGTTCAGTTGTTGTTCAGAGCAAACACCAGACTGGGGAAGAAATGGCAGCTAAGCAATTTTGATTGTGGAATGATTGCTGGTGCCAGACAGGGTGGTCTGAGTATCCCAGAAACTGCTGGACTCCTGGGGTTTTCATGCACAACAGACTCTAGAGTTTACAGAGAATGGTACAGAAAACAAACAAAAAAACAGTGGGTAGCATTATAACAGTGTTATGCAGAAGAGCACCTCTGAATGCACAGCACATCAAACCTTGAAGTGGATGGGCTACAGCAACAGCAGATCACACCAGGTTCCACTCCTATACTTATAAAATGGGCACTGGGTATATTTATCCTATTTATACCCCTCATTGTTTTGTATGCTTCTATATGATCTCCCATCATTCTCCTATGCTCTAGGGAGTAAAGTCCTATTGGAGTATAAAAGTATAAATTTGCCAAAACTATGAAGTCAGTTCTGAGCTTGCTATTTGCAGTTCTGAGCTTGCTATTTGCTATGCATGTACCCAATTTGGTAGGAGACTGAAGTCTTAAGATGACAATGGTGTGTTAATGAGCGGTAGCTACAGAAAGAGCTTGCTATTTGCTATGCATATATCCTAAAAATGTAGAAGACAATGATGTATTAATGAGAAGTAGCTAAGAGATGTAGATTAGAACATAATTAAGTCACGAAGTATTAAGAATGTAAACTTGCTATTTGCTAGAGAATGAAATCTTAAGAATGTAGAAGACAATGGTATGTTAATGAGAGGTAGTTAAGAGATGTAGATTAGAACATGATTAAGTCAATTGATAGAAACAATAGGGACGTGAGGTACGTGTAATACGCAACTATAGATCGATTACATATGCTAATGCAACTGGACCAGGAGATTGCTATAAAAAATGCTGTGCCCAAAGGATCGGTGGGCAATCAGTGTTTAGTTCAATGACTGTCTCAGCTTTGATTTGCAAATTAAAGTTTAACCCTTCTTGAAGAATCTTCTGTGTCTCTTGGTCATTTGTGAGGCACGAGAAACCACGACAGTCCCAACTTATTCAACCTTTCCCGATAACTCCGATTATCAAGTCCTGGTAATATCCTAGTAAATTTTTTGTGCACTCTTTGAAGTTCATTGATATATTTCATGTAGGTTGGTGACCAGAACTGCACACAGAGCTTCAAATTCAGCCTCACCAACATATAACATCCCAACACCAATACTCAATAATTTGATTTATAAAGTTCAAAGTGCCAAAAAGCTCTCATTACAACCCTACTTACGTGCAATTACTCTCAAGGAATTTTGATTTGTACTTCAAGATCCCATTGCTCTACTGCACACCTCAGTTCTCCAATCATTCTCTGTGTAAGTCTCCCTTGGTTTGTCCTCTCAAAGAGTAACACGTCACATTAAATTCCATCTGCCATTCTCAGCCTATTTTTCTGGTAAATTTCATGACAATATGCCAATGATATCTGATTCTGATTCTCATTCTGCAATCTTTTGAGTGCCTTTTTCATTGTTCACTACATCCCAAATCTTGCTGTCATCTGCATCTTGATGTATCGGACAATCACTTAATCTGATTTGAATGCTTATAGTATTTTGCACACAACCAGAGGTAGGCTTTACATCTCCCATTGTGTCTCTAAAGACAATTTTTGAAGTTACTTTGACTATTTTGGTCCACAGCCTTCCATAGACAATGCCTCTGGTTTGCTCCCCCTGTCTGCAACTTAAAACATGCTCACTTTCTCACTCTGTTGGCTCTAATGAAGGGTCTGTGACCTGAATCAATGACTCTTTTATGTACTGCCATCAATGGGCACTCAGTGGGATGGGTCCAGTGTAACAGTCCTGCAAAAATCTCAAGGGTGTTTTGTTCAAAGAGGCCACATGATTGACATTGGTGCTCTGTACAAAGAATGACCTTCGACCTTAATGGACCTGAACTTGCTAACACAACAAAGGAGTAGACATGACAACACTGTGAATCTGTAGAGTAGATGGCACTATGAATATAAAGACACCACATACTGTTTTTGATTTTTTTGTCTATATTTTTTCTGCATAAAGCAGTTATGATATATATATGCAACACGAGTGAATCTGCAGATGCTGGAAATAAATAAAAACACAAAACACAGCATCTATGCTGTCTGGCCTGCTGAGTTCTGCCAGCATTTTGTGTTTTTATGATATATATATTTTTTTCTCTTTTTTGTCTCTCTGCTGAAGATATTGCTTGGCCTGCTGAGTTCTTCTAACATTTTCAGTCTTCATTTTAGTTTCTTGGGATTTTTAAAATTAAAAATTTTCAGCATAAGGTCTGATTAATTCAAAAAAGAGGAGATGAACTTCTATTGTGCTATGCCAGAGGTAATTTGATCATTAGATCTGACTGTTAATAACTTATACTGCTTTGTACTTTGTTTGGGCCAAAGAGGAAGGAAAGATACTGCATTCTGGGAAAGGAAAGATTACTGATCTGTTTTCTTCTTGCTGTATGACCATATGAATTGTGCGCCGTTGCCAGCAGGCATAATTTTTAATTTTGTATGCATGCCCCATGAATACTGAAAATACCTGACGTAGAGTCCAGATATAGATTCTTCACCCAAAGTGTTGACTATCCCTTTGACTCCACAGGTGCCATGTGACCTGCTGAGTTCTTCTGGCAGTTGTTTTTATTTGCTCTAGATAACCACATCTGGAGTATCTTGTGTCTGTGGTGGGTAGTCGTGATTTTACTGTCATTTCATGCAACAGAAAGGATTTGAGGTTTACCAGGTGAACCGCACCAAAAATTTCTCTGAGGCCCTTTTCATCTTGGCCCTTGATTCTACGTATTGTACACTTACGACTGTGTGGCCTGATTCAACCCTAATTCCATCTATATGTGTACAGATGATACCACTGTAGAAGGCTATTATCTCAAATTAGAATGAGTCAGCACTGGAAGGAGATAGAGAGCTGAAGAATATGTTGTCATGACAATAACTTTTCCCTCGAAGTCCACAAAATAAAAAATAAGCTGGTCATTGACTTCAGGAAGTAGAGGTCGGGAGGGGTGTAGTGTACATGCTCCTGTCTACATCATGGTGCTGAGGTTGAGGGAGTTGAAACTAGGACAGAACATCACCAATGCCCTGTCCTGGATCAACCACGTAGACGCTATGGCCAAGAAAGTTCACCAGTGCCTTTACTTCCTCAGGAGGCTAAAGAAATTTGGCAAGTCCCCATTGACCCTTATCAACTTCTATCAATGGAACATACAAACCATTTTATATGGATGCATCACAGGTTGGTATGGCAACAGCTCTGCCCATGACCTCAAGAAACTGCAGAGAGTTGTGGAACAGCTCAGCACATCACAGTACCAGCCTACCCTCCATGGACTCTGTATATACTTCTCAATGCCTCAGGAAAGCAGCCAGCATAGTCAAAGACCCCCTCTAACCTAGACATTCTCTCTGCCCCCCCTCCCATCAGGTAGATGACACCAAGACCTGAAAGCACATACCACCAGCATCAAGTCAGGTTTTAATCAATTATTATAAGTCATTTGAATGGATCCCTCGAACGGTAATATGGACTTCTAATTTCACAATCTATCTTACACCCAAATGTCCACTGGCACTGCACTTTCTTTCTTTTTGTTACATTTTATTATGCATTTTGTTATTGTTTTACATTGTGCTACTTCAATGCACTGTGTGATGAATTGATCTGTATGAATAATATGCAAGACAAGTGTTTCACTGTTTCTTGGTACTTGTAACAATGTTAAACTAATTCCAAGAGTTAAACTCTCTTCAATCTCATTCATGCATTTGGCGCTGGTGTATTACTGCTGTCTCAGATATTTAAAATGCATATGAATTTGACAAAATTGCTTTTTTACTGAGAGCCAGTGTAAGTTGTTGGGAAAAATTCAGTAGAGAATCTTACTGTGTCATGAAGTCATAGATTCATTGGAAAGTACCACCCAGAAATGCCCATTGGCCATACAGTCCATGCTGAACCATTTAAACTGCCTACTCCCATCGACCTGCACTGAAACCATGGCCCTTCATACCCCTAACACCCATGTACCTAACCCTTAAACGTTCTCTTAAACATTGAAATCAAGCTTGCATGAACCACTTGTATGGGCAGCTTGTTCCACACTCTCACAATCCACTGAGTGAAGAAGTTTCTCCTCATATTTATCTTAAACTTTTCACCTTTCACCCTTAACCCATGACCTTTAGTTGTAGTCCTACCCAACCTCAGTGGAAAAAGCCTGCTTGCATTTACCCATCAAGATCCCTCATAATTTTGTATACCTCTATCAAATCTCCCCTCAATCTTCTACGTTCCAAGGAATAAAATGCTAACCTATTTAACTCCTTATAACTCAGGTCCTCCAGTCCCGGCAATGTCATTGTAAATTGTCTTTGTACTTTTTCAACCTTATTTACATCTTGTCTGGAGGTAAGTGACCAAAACTGCAAACAATACTCCAAATTAGTCCTCACCAACATCTTATACAACCTGAACATAACATTCCATCTCCTGTACTCAATATTTTGATTTGTGAAAGCCAATGTGCCAAAAGCTTTCTTTATAGCCCTATCTACCTGTATGGCCACTTTCAATGAATTATGGACCTGTATTTCTTCTACAGCACTCCTCCATGCCCTACCCTGGTTGGTCTGACCAAGGTGCAGTATCTCACACAATTTTAACCCTAGCAATCCTTTTGCTCTGAACATATCTGTAGAACCCCTTTGGATTTTCCTTCACCTTTTCTGCTAGGACAACCTCTTGCCTTCTTTTAACCCTCCTGATTTCTTTCTTAAGTCTCTTACATTTCTTATACTCCATAAGTACCTCATTTGTTCCTACCTGCTTATACCTGCCATACACCTTTTTTTTTCTTAGACCAGAGCCCGATATCTCTTGAAAACCAAGGTTCCCTAATTATCTTTATCTTTTATTCTGACAGGCACATATAAGCATTTTACTTCCAAAATTTCACTTTTGAAGGCCTCTTACTTGCCAAGTACACCTTTGCCAGAAAACAGCCTGTTCCAATCCAGAGCCAGAGCCTTTCTGATACCATCAAAATTGACATTTATCCAATAAAAAATTTCAACCGGCGGACTGGACCTATATTTTTTGATATTTATTTTGAAGTTATGGCATTTTGATAACTAGATGCAATGTGTTCCCCTACACAAGCTTGTGTCACCTGTTCTATCACATACCCTAATAGCACACACTATCTCTTTGGGTCTTCTACACACTGATCAAGGAATTTCCCTAAACATATTTTACAAACTCTATCCTATCGAGACCTTTTACAGTATGGGAGTCCCAGTCAATATGTGGAAAGATAAAATAAGCTACTATAACAGCCTTCTGTTCCTTGCAGCAGTCTGCAATCTCTCTACAAATAGCTCCTCTAAATCCCGCAGGCTTTTGGATGGTCTGTAATATAACCCAATTAATACACCCTCTCTCCTACACCTTTCTTATTCCTCAGTTCCAGCCATAACACCTCACCAAATGAGTTCTCCAGTCTGTCCTGACTGAGTACTGCTATGACATTTCCCTGAGTAGTAATGTCACCACTCCTCCTTTAATCCCTCCTGTTCTGTTGGATCTAAAACAAAAGAACCGGGCAATATTGAGCTGACAATCCTGCCCCTCCTGCAACCAAATCTCACTATTGGCTACAATATCATAATTCCATGTGTTGATCCATGCCCTGAGCTCATTTGCCTTTCTTACAATACTTCTTGCATTGAAATGTACACAGGTTACATCATGCTCAACCTTTTAATTCCTGACTTTTTCTGAGGTCTTAACAACATCTGGCTCCACAATCTCTCCACTATCTGTACTGGAAGCCTGGTTCCCAACCCCCTGCATCTCCAGTCTAACCCTCCCCCCACACCCGTGCAGCACTAGCAAACCCTTCCCATAGGATATTAGTCCCGCTCCAGTTCAGGTGAAAACTGTCCCTTCTGTACATGTCACAACTTCCCTGAAAGAGAGCCCAATAATCCAAAAATATTACACCCCCTCTCCTACACCAACTCCTCAGCCATGTATTAATTGTATAATTTTCCAATTTCTGGCCTCACTAGTACAATTCTGAGATCACAACCTTGGAGGTGCTATCCTTTAACTTGGCACATAACTCCCTGAACTCACTTTGCAGTAACTTGTCACTCTTCCTACCTATGTCAATGGTAGCTATATGGACCATGACCTCTGGCTGTTCACCCTCCCACTAAAGAATGTGGAGGACTCGATCCGAGATGTCCTGAGTCCTGGCACCTGGGAGGCAACATACCATTCAGGAATCTCATTCTCATCCACAGAACCTCCTTTCTGTTCCCCTTTTCCAATCACCACAGTTTGCCTCTTCTCTCTCCTTCCTTTCTGAGTCAGACTCCATGCCAGAGACCTGATAGCTGTGACGTTCCTCTGCTTGGTCATCTCCCCCAACAGTATCAAAAGAGGTATAGCTCTTGTTCAGGGGGTTGGCCACAGGGGTACTCTTCATTGGCTGTTTAACCTCTTTCCACTTCCTGATGGTCACGCAGTCTTCTGTGTTCTGCACTTTGGGTGTAACTACCTTTCTAAATGTTCTATCTAACACCCTCCTCATCCTCCCGAATGATCCAGTTCCAGCTCTAACTCCTTAACACAGAGTGTTAGAAGCTGCAGCTGGGTGATCTCCTTGCAAGTGCAGTTGTCAGGGACACTGGAGATTTCCTTACCTTGACACATTTCAGAGCAGGAGCATTCAGCTTTCCTGCTTGCCTTCCCTGCCATTCTAACTGTGCAAATATAAAGACAGAAACAACAGATAAACTCAGGAAGAAAATCTACCTACAGATTTTTCACCTTCTCTCACCCAAACCTCTCCACGCTGAAGCCTCAAAGACTTAACATCTCAAATAACCACTCTAACACTGTCCACTCCACCAATGGCTGCTCCACTTGCCTCTGCCTTATTTTTATTTGTTCTTCCCAATCAATCCCAATTGCTGATTGGCTGCTGTTCAAACACCAAACTGCTGCAAATCGATGCCTTATGTACTCAGCTGGAAATCCTGTATAGGCAGCATCTCCTTAAGCTTCCAATCAGTGACTGGCCGCTCCACAAATGCTACTTGAACGTTATCTGTGTTTCAAATGCTACTTTGATAAGTACAGGTACTGTATATATAGCACTTGAGAGCTTATCCATGGAAACTGACTGCTGCTCTGAGAATCAGTAATACCCAGAGTGTAGCAACAGTTAACAATCTAATATGAGAGGCTCACGAGTACAGCAATATCTTTCATATTGGTGCAATCCTATGCAGCTGTTAATGTCTATTTACAGTTGAGAACTTACTAATTAGGGAAATGTAAGTCAGCCTGTACCTGAGGAGGGGATTAAAATAAGGATTACACCCGCTCATAAAGGTACTCACAGTTCTTTATTAGGTTACTAGAGTTCAACAACTATCCACCCAATGGGGGGAACTGAGGAGCAGAGACAATAATAACCTGGGATCCTAAAGCTGACAGTCTACTTACAAAAAGGAAGTACTAAAAAAGGATGAGCTTATATAAAAAAAATAACAAAACCTTGATAAGTTCATTCGTGTCAATTAAGCAGCTTTGTGGATGACTTCACTTTGAAATGCAGATTAGGATATTTATTAAAGCTTTTTCAGTGCAATGCCGGCTGCATATAGCAAAGCTTGTTTTACGGTGTAACATCAGGAACTGACAGCAGCTGAGGTCCTTCAGCAATGGCGACGGAAAGGAAGGAAAACCATTTGTGTGAATTCCATATTAGGAAACTATGTCTGAAGATTTGCGTCGGTGAATCTGGTGACAGACTCACCAGAGCTGCTAAAGAACTGGAACAACACACTGGCCAGACCCCAGTGTTTTTAAAAGCTTGCTATACAGTGCAGTTCTTCGGCATTTGGGAAAACAAGATGATTGCTGTTCACTGCATGAATTGCGGGGCCAAAGAAATTTTAGAGAAGGGTCTGAAGGTGCGAGAGTATGAATTGAGGAAGAGCATCTTTGATAACATAGACAGCCTTGGCTTTGGGATCCAGCAACACATTGATCTCGGCACCAAAGCATCAGAATTCACAGTTTGGACTTCTATGTGGTCATGGGATGACCTGGTTACAGTACATCTGATAAAAAAGAAGTCAAAGGAGGATGCATTGGTGCAAAGCATAAAATTACCAAAGAAAAAATGATGAGGTGGTTTCAGCAGAAGTACAATGGTATCCTTCTGCCTGGAAAATAATTTGAAGAGCGTGTGAAACATGCAGTAGAGATAAACTAACTGTTAAAAAAAAAGATCATTTGGTCCATTGTGCCTGTGATCAGGTATTCAATCAGATCCACTCCTATACTTTTTCTCCATGGACCTTTAAATATTTAAGGTTATACAGCTAATATTGTCTTCCCCTACACTCATTCATTGGTTCAATGTGGCTGAGGGAAAAATATTATCTTTTATAATATTATCCACAGTATAAGTGGTTCCCTTAGTTACACCTTGTATGGCAATATCTGATCTAGCAATGAGAAAGAGGGCAGTGGTGCAGAGAACTTTTGTCAAATACATACTGCATGACTTTAAATACACAAGACAGTCACCACAGAGCAATGCAAAATTATATTAAGTGTTGAATGATTAAAACTAAAACATGAGTCAATAATAAAGCTGTATCATACAATCAGGAGTACAGCATTTCACCCCTCTCAGTCCACTATTCAATGGGATTCTGTCTGACTTATTATTTTAATTTCATTTGCTATAAAATCACACTCACTTGATGATCTTAACATTGATGAACCTATTAATGGGTACTGCATATATTAGATAAATGAGCTCCACAACCCTGTTGGCACACAATTCTACAGATTCACAAGCCTCTGAGTGAAGAAATCCCTTTTTACCACAGTCCTGAATGACTGATTCTTTATTTTGGGACTGTGACTCAGGGAATATTCAGCCTGCCAACCCAATGAAAAATTGGTATGCTTCAATGAGATCACCTCATTCTTCTAATATCTATAAGGTATAAACTCTGCCTGTTAACCTCTGCTCAAAAGAGAAACAAATCCCTACTACAAGAAACAAGCTGGTAATTCTTTGTTGTATTTCCTTCAATTAAAGTAAAGTATATCCTTCCTTAGATCAGGAGATGAGGCTTGGACATAATAATTGCCTGGGGCCTATATAATAGCAATTAGACTCTTGTACGCAAATCCTTTTGCAATAAAGGCCAACATACTATTTGCTTTCCTAATTACTTGCTGAACCTGCTTGTAAATTTTCAATGATTCATGTCCCCTGGGTCCCAACAAAGACTTGCAAATGTCCCACTATTAAAAGAAATCTGCTTCTTTTCTAATTTTTCAACCAAAGGGGATCGCTTCACATTTTTTCCACATTATATTCCATCTGCCATGTGCATACACATTCACTCTCCCTACAGCTTCTCTGCATCCTTCTCAAAAGCCCCATCACCACCCAGCCTCCTATCATCAGAAAATCCGATTGCTCCAATTTTGAGGTGTTCTGATTTAGTTTCATAAGCACCCATGAGACACTTTATAAAAACCCAAATGTACCACATCTATTGCATTATCCTTAAGTTTTTTTTACACTGGTTAGGACTTCAAGATGTTTTAAGATGGCGCTACTGAAGACGAGTGACAACTTACTGGCAGTTCCTAAAGCAAGAAATAAAACAAAACATTAATAACACTTTTTCTGTAAAGAAATTAATAGACGTGCACCATAACCAATGAAGAGGTGAGTGAAGGCCAGGCTGATTCGAGGGTTAAGACATGCGGGTGCAATGCAATGTCGGAGTGTGGTCAAGCCATGTTCGAGGAGAAGAGGACAAATCACAGTTGAGATGGAGTTGGGGTGCGCAAAGTAGAGAAAAGTCGAAGCGGGGGAATTTTGGAGCCCATCCACCTAAACAGAGAGTGAGGTCTAATCAATCTAAATGCTGGGCTGATTTGAAAAGGTCATGTATGGGCCAGAACATGACGGCAGGGTCTAGGCCCAAAGTGTATTGATGCAACAGGGCCTGGATCTTAGAGTGAGGAACGACCTGTTGTTTGGATGACTTAAATGCCAGGTCGGATGGATTGAAAAGGCGAGGTATTGGGACCGGAGCTGAGAGTTGGGCTTGTTCTGCTCGCAGCTCTGCGATGTTTGCTCCACTCTTCGTTGCACTAAGGCTGAGACTGTGGGCCTGCTCCAGCTGCTCTGGGCTTCGTGTTTGTGAGCTCCGTGACGATTTGCTCTGCTGTGTGATGAATTGAGACTGAGGCTGTGGGCCTGCTCTGTCTGCTCCAGGGTTTGTTTCTATGGACTCACTTTCTTTCTGAATGCTGTTGCTTGCTTTTATTATTTTCACGATTTGTGTTTTATTTTCTCTCTCTGCACATTGGGCGTTTGCTTTTTAATGGGTTCTTTTGTGTTTCATGGCTTGTGGCTGCCTGTGAGGAGACGAATCTCAAGGTTGTGTAACATTTACATACTATGATAATAAATGTGCTTTGAACTTTGAATTCTGTAATAGATTTGTTAACACTTCCATAAGTCCATGCTGATGCTATACAACCCTATTTTTATTGGGAAGATGCCTTCGTCATTCATTGTATGTTTGAGCATTATAATCACACTTTCCTGAAAGGGTCATTACTTACCAGATAATTAATAAACTCTTTCTCATTCACTGTACATCATCTAACATAGCTTGACTGCTAATATAGTAATTCCAATCTACATATAGATTGAAGTCGACATCACGATTGTTAAAATCTTTGCTGAAGGTGTTTTTAATTTCCCTTTTTATATTGTGCTCAACATTACCACCAATGGTGGGGCATGAAGCATCTGAGAAGTGAAATGCACAGTTGACATTTTGGGCCCAAATGAAGGGTCTTGATCCAAAATGTTGGCTGTCTATTTCTGCCACAAATACTTTCTGATCCGCTGAACTTCTCCAGCAGTTCGTTCATTTGTTTCCCCTTCAGATTACAGCATCTGTAGTCTGTGTTCCATTTGTTATACTAGTTTCACCAATCTGAGTAAATTGCATTGAAACTTAATCTTGAACATCTTTTCTACATCCTTCAGCCTCAATATAATCTAAAAGAAACACCTATGCAATATTTATGTGCCTAGATATTGAATGCAATACATTTATGCTGATGATCATGTTTTCCACATGAATGGAATGTACTCCATCATCTCTACCTCTCAAACTTCTCTTTTTTGAAGTTGGCTATTAATACTGCACAGTGAAATAATTATTTTTTTTGTAATTTGTAAAGAATAAAGACACTCGTTTTTGCATCACACATCTCATTGTAGCCCTGACTGTGCACCAAACTGCCTCATAATCAATAATAGTACAATCAATGCAAGAAACTTGCATAAATCCCATAAACAGCAACAAATCAATTTGATCTTGGTGGTGGTGAGTGGAATAATAGGAGACAGCATCCCACTCTTCTTTGAATAGTGTCATGGAATATCTTACATGCATCTAAATAAGCAGAAAAGGCCTTAGTTCAACGTTTCATCTGAATGGCAACTGATTAGAAATCTGCCTTAGTTCACCAGGGCTAAAAATAGTAAGAGGAACAGCTATATTCCCCAACTGTCAATTGGGAAGACAATGGGCATCTTAAACTCTAGTACTTGTTTAGCATCAACCATCTTGCTGCAAAAAGTCTTCACAGCACTTAAGTACTCTTCCTGTCATCTGCTCAAGTCGTAAGGCAGAACTTTTAGCTTTCAATAACTCTTCAAGCTGCTGTATGCAGACAGTGCTTGTGCACGCAGATTTTCTGGTTAACTTCAAGTCAATGAAGCAGAAGAGAGATTGGGTCTTAAGCTAAGTAGCCTCAAACATCTCATTGCACATCACTGCCCTCCAAAGTTAAAGATCCATGACAAGATCTGGATAACACCGACTACTTCCTATATCTTGGAACCATTTCTCAACAAACGCAGCCATCACTGATGAAATTCACAAATGCCTTCAGTCTACCAGCACAGATTTTAACCATCTGAGAAAGAGGGTGTTTGTAAAGTAAGCTCTCACAGGTGGCACATAACACAGTCTACCGGGCTGCAGTGTCCTCTACCCACCTATATTCTTCTGTGACTTGGACTTCCTGCAGCAGGCACCTCGACACACTGGACTGGCAAATCGATTCTGATTCTGCTAAATGCTCGAAATCTACTATCAGGGTAGATAGCAGCATCGTTATCCAGTGCCTTTCCCACCTTTCTACACAAAGACTCGAATGGCATTCGGTCACGTTGTTGAACACGTCATGTCAGTTGCTTGCCCAACATCCAATTCCTGAAATAGACACACATTCTGAGCTCCATCATAGGAGAAAATGAGTTGGCGATAGAGGAAAAGATTCAGGGATTTTCTTAATATGTCTTTGAAAAAATGCAATGACCCCACAAGCTCAAGAGACACCTGTTCAAAGTCAGTCCGGTGCACTTATCATCTGATCTGACGTAACCTGTCTCCATATAGTCTTTTGTCTTTCACTTCACAGCTCCCACTGTGAAAAGTGACATCTCTCCATCCTTTCCCCACTTCAGTGGAAAGGTCCCTGACCCAAGACTTGGGTTACTTTCTCCTTCTAAGGATGCAGGTCGATGGGCTGAGTTCTTCCAATATTTCTGACTTGTTTCAGATTCCAGAACCTGAAGTTATAATTGTTTTCCACTGTAAGAAATGACACTGCAAACTTTCAATATTTCCCTAGAGAGGAGAAGAAGAAGCCTTGCTTAAGTGGTGGAAGGTCATACCAGCTCCCACACTATTTATCTGCATACCAAACAACTCCTGACCTACATGTGATGATGTATGTCTCACATTGGGTCCAACTTGTCACCTCAGAACCCACAGAGCTGGCGTAGAAGCAAATCCTCATTGATCGTGAAGGTCATTTTAGGAGCGCAGCCATCTTTGTACGCTCCTCTGTCATTTGGTGATATTTGATGTGGAAAGGCACTTGGCAGCTGATACCCTGGTACTTGTTTACTGTTAAGGTCTCTTCATTACACTACTAGTGCGTTATTCCAGGTCATCTGTCCAAGCCACAAGTTAGAACCTGTAACTTCTTAACTCAGAATTCCACACTACCCAGTTCCAAATTTGTAGGAGGATGTTAGAAAAAAAAACCTCCTCAGCCACCAGAACATGTATTTTCCTTTGTCGCAGCTGCCATCTTTAATAAAATCTGAATAACATTCTTCATCTTGAAGCAATTTATGGAAGTGTTCTAGTTGCTCAAGTATAATTGCAACAGAACAGTTAATCTCACCGTGTCTGGGTGATCAGAGGATAAAAGGCCCTCCCTCACATTAAGTACAGAACAGATGCTCAGTCGACATCCAGGACTGGATAAGGGTTCCCAATGAAGAAAGAGATGAACATTCTATCACCATAAAGTAATCTGTTACTCATTTTTTTGACATTTGATTGGACCTATTACAATAACATATGTTTTTCTTTGCTAATAGAGATCAAGGTAAGGGAGCAATTCAGTTTTCCTTCTTTATTTAAGTCAAGAGAGATAATAGGAACCAATGCTTTTTAATTAGTCTTGAATAAAAGCACGCCAGACATAATAAATACTGGCAATGGACTTTAATGGTGATCTTGGGTAACATTCCTCTTTCCATGAAACCATTATGCATATAGTTTTGGAAAACTTATGCACGGCTGGACAATCCATCAGTTTTATTGGGTAAAATGGAGACACTGTTAATTTACTTATACCCTTGAGTTCTCTGGAATTGTCTTCACACTCACACACACGCACAAATATATATGCATTTTGCTGCATGAAGACATAATGTCACTGAATACAGTTCTTTCTGATCTTCCTGTGGGTCCGAGGTTTTGCTGCAACGGAGAATTGGTGAGGCTCTCCCCACAACTCTTTGCAGATCAGCCTGAGCAATGCACCTCTAAATGGGAATCATCAGGGTGTTCCCCCACTACAGGCTGGCAAGTAAATCGTGGAAATGAGGAATGTTGGCCAGAGCGAAGAGTTCCATGACATTAACAAATACCATGTAGTTATCTCCCTTTGCTCTTGCAGTTCTGTTTTTGCAGATCTTGGCCCACACCCATGTTTTATATCAGATTTGTTCCGAGAAATCTCCCAAGGCTTATTATTTGGATGTTATAAAGCATCTTGCACAGAAATTGGAGATGTTGAAAAATAATTTAAAAAAAACACGATTCAATCAATCACAACTAACTTACTGCCTGTGGCTCTGCTTCTGCTTCCTTGATATGGAATTTGAATGTAAATGACACTGACAGCTGAACAGTGGTTTTGATGCAGTCAGTGGCAGCCAACAGGACCAAACAAATACACAGTCCCTCTTATCTTTGCCCTTCCTCTTGCTGCTGGAAGTTACAATTTCCTTTAAGTAAGTTTATGTTCTTAAAAAGCCAGTGCAAGAAGCAAGAAGACAGCAATGGCAGTGAAAAATATATATTTGAATTTGAATTTATTGAATTCTTACATCTGTCCCTCTTACATGAGGGAGTAAAAATCTTTGTACTATGACTTTGTTGCAATGTATAGACATGAAAACTTATAAGTCTAATGGCTTGTAGAAAGAAGATGTCCTGTAGCCTGTTGGTCCTGGTTTTAATGCTGTGGTACTGTTTGCCAGATGGAAGTGACTCCAACAGTTTATGGTTGTGGGTGACTGGTGTTCCTGATGATCTTCCAGGTGTTTTTTTTTTTACGCAATTGCTGCTGTAAAAGTCCTCAAATGGAGGGAAGTTCACATCCACAGATCTGCTGGGCTGTCCATACTACTCTCTGCAGCGCCCAGTGATCAAGGTTGGGGCAGTTCCCGTACCAGGTGATGATATAGCCAGTCAGGATGTTCTCACTGGAGCCCCTGTAGAAGGTCTTGAGGATCTGGGGGCTTGTGCCAAACTTCTATTTGGTTAATATTTGGTTAACAGATGACTTTATTCAGATTGGAAGCAGGCACTGAGTGTTGATTGCAACCTTAGGCTCATTGTTCCGTGCCAGTCTGGTATATACATTTTCTTTGCATGGATTTCAAAATTTATTGCACCCAGTGCGAATAGGCCGAACCTGTGGTCAGAGCATCATTCAGCTCTTTGTAATGTCTTTATTATATCACTGTCCTGAACATTTGCACATTCCCACCATTCTATTCTTTGTACAATGTAGTTCAGTAGCTTTGGACTGAAGTCCTTGAGGAATGTATGAATAGGTTGACATTGACTTGAATGGATGTGGCCCTGGGGGACTTCCATTCATTTAGTTCTTCATTGCATTCTGATTACATCAAAATAACATGATTAGTTTCAATAACAGAATGCACAAGTAACTGCAGATGTTGAAAAATTTGGAGTAGTACACAAAGGAGCTGGAGGCACTCAGTGGTCAGGCAGTATCGGGAGTGGTGAAAGGTCGTGACCCAAAATGGCAGCTGTCCATTTTCCTCCATAGGTGCTGCCTAAACTGCTCAGTTCCTCCAGCATCTTTCTGTGTTGTTTCAAGACAATATAAAGTTTGTCACTATATAAGAGCTTTCAATAAGATTTGTTCTCTTCATAGAGTATTACAGCACAGAAACAGGCCATTCAGTCCAACTGGCCCATGTTAACCCAGGCCTGCTCATGTTTGGCCCTCCCATGTTCCTCCAAACCCTTCCTTATCCATGTATCTGTCCAAGTGCCTTTTAAATGTTGTTATTATATCTGCCTCAATAACTTTCCCTGGCAGCTCATTCCATGTATGGACCATCTTCTGGGTGAAAATGTTGTTCCTCAGGTCCCTAGTAAATTTCTCCCTCTCACGTTACCTCTAGTTCTTGGTTTCCCAACCCTGGAATAAAGACTGTATGTTCACCCTCTTTGTGCCTCTCATGATTTTATAGACCTCTATAAATTCATCTCTCATTCTCCTATGCTTCAATGAATAAAGTCTTTGTCTGCTCAGCCTCTCTCCATAACTCAGTTCCTCAAGTCCTGGCAACATCTTTGTAAATTTCCTCCATACACTTTTGAACTTCCCTATAGCACAGTGACCAAAACATAACACAATATTCCAAACATTGCCTCATCAGCCCCTGGTACAACTGTAACATAACATTCCAACTTCTCCACTCAATAACCTTCCATAACTGGGGTGAAATTCCAGTTATCTCCTTTGGTACTTTTGGGCACTGATGTGGTTCAGCTGCTTGTGGTGAAACTCTGAAAGCCTTTGGCTACATCAAGATGTGAGTTGATCAGTTGTCAAATTGCTTCCCACGTTTGCCTTAGTTACCTCCACACATACATACTTTGGTGAGCAATGACTTTCCTCAAGTTGGAGCAAACGTGAGAAGCATGTGGGAGCACAGACTACATCCTCAGGCTCAGGGCTATGTCACGTAGATATTTTTCTTGTTGAAGATCACCCATTAAATGACATAAACTTTGAGACCATAAGCTGAGGCAGGCTCTGTCCATGCTTATAAGCGGTATAGTGTGGAAGGGTTAACAATATCTGACAGTGAAAAGCCTTTGCTACCAAACTAGTTATCGATTGGCCTGTTTGAAAAATGCTGTAGCCTTTCCATTGGCTGCTTTTGATGGCAGGGCACTGGCTTCTGGCATCAAAGTACCGCTATAGATGTAGCAGGCATGGGGCTCTCTCAGGGCTCTCTGACGGACTGGGGGTCAGGGAACCAGTGCTGGAAAGATTCTGCAGATAGAGAGCCCATGCATACACTTAGATAAATATCTGTGTAGGTTGAATGCTTTGGTGAATGTTTTAGTGTTTGTCTTCGCTAACAAAATGGTGAAAATTTTACCCATAGCTGGTGCCTTCTGCCTCCTTTACTGAATTGATAAATCTGCTTCCATGCAACAGATAGGGCATAGGTAGGAAGTACCTAGATTCAGAAAGTTTGTCCATCATAACATGGGATACAGGTGCAGGTGAATGGGTGATGCAATAAGATGCAATTCTTCCTCACACAACAATGATGTCCATCACTTTTAATCAGAGACAGCAAGAACAGCAAGAAATACAGAAAGTAACTTCAATAATGTGATGTTTCTTAAGCCCGTCAATAACTTCCAAAATGTTCCACAGGCAATGTTATCCTAAATGTCTACTATTGGTGTCTAAGTTGTCAAATGTAATGGTTTGCACTACAATAATCTGCAAATAACAATGTGATAATAGGCAGTTGGTTTTCAGAAATAATGGGGGATACTAACAGAACTAGCTGTTTGTTTTCAAAAAATTGTCAGAATTTGTTTCATCAGCTTGGTACAAGGACCTAACAACTGACAGATCATAGCAGACTTACAATCTATTGATATAACAGCGATGTAATGATGTTTTTACAGCCAAAAAGCTTAGCTGATGACAATGTGTTACTATTAATTACAACCACAAGTACCTCACAGATGATTTGCAATAGTGAAGCAAAATATTCTAGAGAGGAAAACAGGAGTGATGTGAAGCACAGGAGAGACCAGCAAAGGAGCAGCCCCACAGGATCCACCTCTCTCTGTTTCCTGGATGTTCATTGCCTTTCAAAATGTCCCTTAAATGCTGCTATCTTGTCTGTTTCCACCCCCAACACCGGCAGAGCATTCCAAGAACCTACCATCTGTGTAAAAAGGTTATTCCACACATCGCCCTCACCTGAAACTAAGTCCTCTAGTGTTTGACATTTCTCACCCTTTCCTCCTATATAGCCCTCATTTTTGTTTCATCTAAGAGCCTGTTCAGTGGCCCTCGTCTATCTGCCTCTACCACCACCTCTCAAGGTGCATTCACTCTGTGTAAAAATCTACCTCTGACCCTATACTCTTCTCCTATCACCTTAAAATTATGGCCTCTGGTATTAGCCGTTGCTATTTGTAGCTGTGCCCTCTACTCTCTCTCCAGCTATCAACCCCTGACATACAATGGTATTAGCATCACTGAACCATCTGCTCACCAATAGCCTGACCTGACACCGTGGCCAAGAAAGCTCAGAAGTTCACAAGTTCAGAGGAGGCTCATTCCCTTTGGTCCTCACCAATTTTTATCACTGCATCATAGAAACCTCCTGTCCAAATGCATCACGGCTTGATATGGTGACAACTCGGCCCAAGGCCGCAGGAAACTGCAAAGACGTGGGCACAGCTCAGCACATCACAGAAACCAGACTCCCCTCCACAGACATCGTCTACACTTCTCGCTGTCTCAATAAAACAGCCAGTGTAATCAAAGACCCGCCCACCCTAGACATTCCCTGTTCTCTCCCCTCCCATCCATCAGAAGATACAAAATCCTGAAACCATGTACTACAATGCTCAAGGACAGCTTCTGTCCTGTTGTTATAAGACTCTCAAATGGTTCACTAGCAGAATAAGATGGACTCCTGACATCACAGTCTAACTTGTTATGACCTTGCACCTCACTAATCTTCCTGCACTAATAAGAGATGCTTGGAATCCAAAACAAAACACAGAACGCTGGAGTAACTCAGCAGGTCAGGAACCATCTATGGAAAAGAGTAAACAGTCAATGCTTCAGGCCATGAACTTCTTCGGGACTAAGAAGGGTGGGGAAGATGACAGAATAAAAAGGTGGTGGGAGTGGGAAAGAGGTTGGCTGGAAGATGATAGGTGAAGCCAGGCAGGAGAATAGTCAAGGGCTGGTGAAGAAAGAACCTGATAGGAGTGGAGAGTGGACACTTTTTTAGGGGTAGGGAAGGAGAAGGGGACCGTGAGAATTAATAGGTGGGTGAGAAGAAGTGAAAGGTCAGGGTGGGGAATAGAGGAAGGTGGCGGGGGGAAATTTGCTTACTGGATGGAGAAATCGATGTTCATGCCATCAGGTAGGAGGGTACCCAGATGGAATATAAGGTGTTGCTCCTCCACCCTGAGGGTGGCATCATCTTGGCACAAGAGCAGGCCTTGGATTGACATGTAGGAATGGGAATGGGAATGGGATTTAGAATTAAAATGTTTGGGCACTGGGATGTCCCGCTTTGGGGGTGGGGGGGGGTGTGCGCATGCTGCCCCCAGCACATCCTTAAGTTGTGATGGTTGTTAACACAAAAAAGCATACATCAATATATACTGTGTATGAACCTGAACCTGAATTTGAAATGGCAGAGGCAAGTTTAACCAGTAGAGCAAAGGAAACTGAATGGACTTTGTTACAGATTGGATATACACATCCATCGGGTGGCTCTTGTCTAAGGACTTAGGAATAAAGCCAAGCGCCTGTGAGAAAAATTTACACAGGCTAAAGAAGCACTTGAAAAGAGATAACTAAAGACATCTGCATCTGAGGATCTCCAGAGACGAAAACTGCAAGCGACTGGTCTATTTTCACTTCATGTTAAAATGAGAATTCCTGAAATATATGACAACACAGAAGAAGCACTTTAGGCCTATTAGTCTGTTCCATCTCCAAGTGGAGCAGTCTCTTCAAACCCATTCCCCATCTTCTTATTTTCTTGTACTTTTCCTAAATGTTCTCTCTCACACGTTCATCAATTCCCTGTGATTTATTTTTCCACTTACGCACACACAGGCAACTTACACTCGCTATTTAGCCTGCACAATCCTGGAGAGAACATGCATCTTCCACACAACAACGAATCCAAGGTCAGGAATGTGGGCCCCTGGAGCTGTTGAGGAGCAGTGTTACCTGTTCAATCATCGTCTCACCCTCTTTTGACCTCAATAAATTCCTCATGCATCACACAAGTACTTTGTGTTTTGGTACATTTTGCCTTATTTTAGAATGTCTCAGTCTTGCAACACATCGAGACAGCACTTCATTACACCCCTGAAGGATGGAGAAAACACGTGAGACAAAAGACAACTTGGCACCCTACCAAAGACGGAGAAATGAGGACCTTGAACTACACCTGGGACACAAAAGAGAAGATGGCTGAGGACAGACAGAGATGGTGGACCTTCATCACTGTCCTGAACGCTAGCAGCTTAACAGGCAGAAGCTAGTCATATAACAGGGCCTCCATATGAGACCAAAAATGCAATCTGCTGGAAGAACTCAACAGGTTAAGCAGCAACTGTGAGAGGAAAGGAACTGTCAACATTTTGATTTAAACCCTGCATTGTTGCTCTGGATTCCAGTATCAGAACTCTCTTGTGTCACTACTGATGAATGGGAACCAGCTGAGGGCCAATGAAGCTTTGAGCATTTGATGGATGTCTTTAAGCATTTGGAGCTTTATGTTTTGGAGTGGAAAATAATGATGAAACTTACTGGTACAGATATAGGCTTCAAAATTCTGCCTCACATCACTGCGCCTGTACATGCCACACAACAGGCTTCTACTACTAAGCCATGGTTGGGTTCTTGTTGTACCTACAGGCATCATCTTCTTGACCTATCCAATCACCATAAATAAGGATCTAGACAATGGCTCTCAATGAGTCATCTGATCTTCTACATTGCCATGCATCTCCTCCAGCATATCAGAGAGGAATTTAGGGGCCTTTTTCCTACTCCCCCAGTCCTTCACTGTGATAGTCTACCTCATTATGATTCTGTCTTCACCACACTATGATCCATTCTCCTCCCCTGTGACTCACTCTTCCTTTGCCCTAATTACTCCCTCCATGTGCTTGGCTTCTGTGATGGTAGAAGTTCATGCTGAAGTAACACACATAAAATACTAGAGGAACTCAGCAGGTCAGGCAGCATCTGTGGAGAGGAGCTGCAAAGGCCTCAGTGTGAGCCTCGTTGTGCTCGGTCTAATATACGACTCATGACTGTTTGGACCTTGTGTATTTAAGCTGCAAGATCACTCGTATAGAATGCTGACATTGGTGAGAGCCCAGTGAAGGTTTACGAGAATGATTCGGGAAATGAAAGAGTTAATGTATGAGGAGCGCTTAATGGCTCTAGGGCTGTATTTGCTGGAATTGAGAAGACTGAGAGGGAACTTATTGAAACCTATCTAATATTGAAAGGCCTTTATAGAGTGGACATGGAGAGGATGTTTGCTATAGTAGGGTGGTCTAGGCCCAGAGGGCACTGTCTCAGAATAGAAGGATGCCCCTTTAGAACAGAGATGAGAAGGAATTTCTTGAGCCAGAGGGTGGTGAATCTGTGGAATCCATTGCCATGGATGGCTGTGGAGGTCAAGTCATTGGGTTTATTTAAAGCAGAGGTCATTGATTAGTAAGGGTGTCAAAGGTTACAGAGAGAAGGCAGGAGAATGGGATTGAGAGGGACAATAAATCAGCCATGATAGAATGGTGGGGCTGACTTGATGGGCTGAATGGCCTAATTCTGTTCCTATGATTTTATGGAATGATGTGACAAGACCGAGGGGCTAGAGATGTGAATGAAATGACAGTGACAAAGCTTTATTTTGTTTAATTAACTTTAATTTATCCAAATACACTTTGTACATAAGTGCTGCCATCTTCTTACCCCCAAGTCCTTTTCACCCCCTCGTGCGTATTCATAACAGGGAAAGTGCGGATGCCAACTAAATACTTAAATAGCCCAAATGAACAGAGCTCGACAGATAGTTATCTTATATTTTCATGCTTTTTTTCTTCATACAGCACATGCAAAAGTCTTAAGCAAAATATAGTGCCTAAGACATTTGCACAGTACCGTAGTAATTTTATGTATTGCACTGTATTGCTGCCGCAGTGAGTGATGTTGAACCTGATTCTGATCTGGGTCTCTATTGTGGACTGAGAGTGGGAAGGGAACAAGGAGAGGGGAATCATGGTTGGGAAATGGGGAAGGGAGAGGGGAGGGAGTGGGAAGGACCAGAGAGACATTCTGTAATGATCAATACACCAGTTGCTTGGAATCAGATGACCTTGCCTAGTGTCCCAGGGCTGAGTGTCTCTCCACTTGCACCATCACCCCACCACACCTAGAACCCCTTTAAGCCACTTGTCCCAGACCCCCTCCCATGCCACTCCACCCTTACCGTTCTCAACATCCTTTGTTCCCACCAGATTTATAAACTTGCTCTCTGCTACCCATTGACAATATAGTACTATGCAAAAGTCTAAGCACTGTATGATTGTCAGAGCATCACACACATATCTGACATGGACCTCTTGATGTCTACTCTTTAGCATTCAATGCTTTATTATTTCTAGCCTGTATTTCTTGCTTAGAGAAAATAGGATCTTCACTAATTATTCCCTGAATGCAAACAGCTGGAATAAATTCCAAATAGATAGTGAGGCACCCAAACAAAAATGCTACAATGTTTTAAAGTTGGAAAATGTATATATTAATTGTTCTGAAATGAGGTGCAAAAATGTTAAGCAAATTAGATTGTGTACTTGAAATGACAAACTTTACTTTGAATTTACAGATTGCATGTTAAATGTACTGAAATATGCAAAAGACAGCCAAACAAATTGGAATGAATACTTAAAAAGAGAACTTTGCAGACTCTAGCTAGAAAGTAGCAGTGTATGACTAATTGGTGGCTCTTTCAAAAGGCCGGTTATTGGAACATTGAATTGAAAAGCCTCCACAACAATAAGAGGGGCAAAGAATTCTTAGAAGAAGACTATTATTATTTCGTAGCTCAGAGGGCTCTGAATAATAAAACCTTACATTAAACCTTTGAAACTTCTGAACAATCCAACCACCTACTTTAAGTGAAAAGGTGGCTTCTGCTGAACTGGAAATATTTCACTATGCTGCCCATTTTCCAGTTAGATTTTCTCCTTCAGGTAGAGTGACATAAAGTGGCCAGGAGGGGGAGCACTGGCACTGGGAAGCAGAAAGCAAAACGTTTCTATAGCAATGGGAAGTTTAATTTTTCAACTTCAACTACCTAAAAGCACACGCCTTGCCCAAGTCATTTGTTCATCAACTTATCCACCATCAACCTGACTTTTAAATCATTCTGATCAGGTAAAACAACCGCCTATCATTGTCCTAATTGATAGAGTGCATGCAAAAGTTTGGGCACTCCTGGTCAAAATTTCTGTTACTGTGAGTAGAAGATGAACTGATCTCCAAAGGTCATAAAGTTAAAGATGAAACATTCTTTTCAATATTTTAAGCAAGATTAGTGTATTATTTCTGTTTTGTACCATTTTAGAGTAAAGAAAGGAAAGGAGCACCATGCAAAAGTTTGGGCACCCCAAGAGATTTGAGCTCTCAGATAACTTTTACCAAGGTCTCAGACCTTAATTAGCTTGTTCGGGCTATGGCTTGTTCACAATCATCGCTACAAAAGGCCAGGTGATGCAAATTTCAAAGCTTTATAAATACCCTGACTCCTCAAACCTTGTCCCAACAATCAGCAGCCACAGGCTCCTCTAAGCAGCTGCCTACCACTCTGAAAATTTAAAATAAATGATGCCCACTAAGCAGGAGAAGGCTATAAGAAGATAGCAAAGTGTTTTCAGGTAGCCGTTTCCTCAGTTCATAATGTAATTAAGAAATGGCAGTTAACAGGAACGGTGGAGGTCAAGTTGAGGTCTGGAAGACCAAGAAAACTTTCCCAGAGAACTGCTCGTAGGATTGCTAGAAAGGCAAATCAAAACCCCTGTTTGACTAGAAAAGACCTTCAGGAAGATTTAGCAGACTCTGGCGTGGTGGTGCACTGTTCTACTGTGCAGCGACACCTGTACAAATATGACCATAATGGAAGAGTTATCAGAAGAAAACCGTTCCTGCATCTCCACCACAAAATTCAGTGTCAGAAGTTTGCAAAGGAACATCTAAACAAGCCTGATGCTTTTTGGAAACAAGTCCTGTGGACTGATGAAGTTAAAACAGAACTTTTTGGCTGCAATGAGCAAAGGTATGTTTGGAGAAAAAAGGGTGCAGAATTTCATGAAAAGAACACCTCTCCAACTGTTAAGCACGGGGGTGGATTGATCATGCTTTGGGCTTGTGTTGCAGCCAGTGGCACGGGGAACATTTCACTGGTAGAGGGAAGAATGAATTCAATTAAATACCAGCAAATTCTGGAAGCAAACATCACACTGCCTGTAAAACAGCTGAAGATGAAAAGAGGATGGCTTCTACAACAGGATAATCATCCTAAACACACCTCAAAATCCACAAAGGACTATCTCAAGAGGCACAATCTGAAGGTTTTGCCATGGCCCTCACAGTCCCCCGACCTAAACATCAACAGAATTCTGTGGATATACCTCAAAAGAGCAGTGCATGCAGGACGGCCCAAGAATCTCACAGAACTAAAAGCCTTTTGCAAGGAAGAATGGGCAAAAATCCCCCAAACAAGAACTGAAAGACTCTTAGCTGGCTACAGAAAGCATTTGCCAAAGGGGGTGTTACTAAGTACCAACCATGCAGGGTGCCCAAACTTTTGCTTCAGGCCCTTTTCCTTTTTTGTTATTTTGAAACTGTAAAAGATGGAAATAAAAATGTAATATTGCTTAAAATATTAAAGAAATGTGTCATCTTTAACTTTATGCCTTTTGGAAATCAGTTCATCTTTTACTTGCTTAGCTATTCACAGTAACAGAAATTTTGACCAGGGGTGTCCAAACTCTTGCATGCCACTGTAACTGAAGCTGTTAAGTGCTCAAGAACTGATTCATTAGCTGATAACACAGCAGCGCTGACCTGCACTTTGTGTGTGAATTGATTTTAGTGATCCATGCTGGTGTAACTTGTGTACGCATCAGCTTATTAACAATAGACAATAGACAGTAGGCGCAGGAGTAGGCCATTCGGCACTTCTAGCCAGCACTGCCATTCACTGTGATCATGGCTGATCATACACAATCAGCACCCTGTTCCTGCCCTCTCCCCATATCCCTTGACCCCGCTATCTCTTAACTCCTGTGTTTGCCGTCTCAGGATATTGAGTGCAAGCACTAACCCGCAGGACCCAGTTTTGTGTAACACTCCCTGTCGTTGAAGGAGTCGTGATGAAGAGTCTTGGCCTGAAACATTGACTGCTTACTCTTTTCCGAAGATGCCGCCTGGCCTGCTGAGTTGCTCCAGCATTTTGTGTGTGTTACTCTGGATTTCCAGTATCTGCAGATTTTCTCATGTTTGTTGGTTACAACTTGTGTAAAGGAACAACAACAACAGTGGTCAGGATATAGGATATAGTGTCATGTGAACTATTCACAGGACCCAAACCTCTGTGATAAGGAACACTTTAAGCAATATATGAAGATGGTGAACACTGGGATGGAAAACAACAGTCTGGGATCTTTGGAGGGAAACCATTCAGGATCATATCATAAGAGGTGAAGAGAAATGGGAAGCTTTTTTTTGACGAGGAGAGGCCCCATAGAAAAACAGAGAGCAGGAAATCTCCCAGACTCTCAGCCCTTTGTCTTGTCCTACAGGAAGTACAGCAGAGGCAGCCAAACCAGATAGGTCTCTTAAAATGTACCCCATATGATCACCATGGAATTGATCACTGAGCTGGAAACATTCTTCCTACAGCACAAGATGCTTTAAACACATATGTATGTGATTTTGTATATTGGACAGGCTTTCCAACTTTCATGTTCTTGGAGAACAATCTATTAATCCTACTCTACCCAACTTTCTACACGTACTAAAGATATGCAACAATATGCAAAGCATCACAAGATATTTTACCAAGGAATGGGAAAATGGCATCAAGCAGAAATTGTAAATCACTTTAACATGATGACAGAAAGCTCATCAAAATTCTGGTTTCTAAAATGGCTTTTGTTTCTTGAGGTTGTTATAGCCAGGGTTAGTAGTGGGGATAAGTTACCATGACCTATTAAATGGTGTGCATTTCATATAGACTCTGACAACCAAATTGCGCTCCTGGGCTTCATGTGTGGCTTAGCTACTAAGCTCAGTGGAACTATTTCTTCTGACAGTAGAAGGGGAAAGGCAGGTTACTGCTGCCTTAAAACCAGTCGTTTTGGGCAGAGGGGACTTCTCAGCCATGGCTGTCAGCTAGCAGAAGGAAGACTCTGATCTCAAACCTCCGCTGCCTTGCAGCTATACGCACTGATGGGGAAGGCTTCGGGAGTAAACCCCGCAGGATAGATCCAGAGCAGGAGTCCCTAAGGCAGTCCTACAATGAGTTCAATGTTGACTGGTAACTCCTGTAACGCTGCTGCTACCAAACTGTATCGGTGTCTGCTGTTCATCAATTGTGTGCAGAGAGGGAGTTTGCTACAGGGGGAACAGCCTGCTCTCAATATTGTACTACTCAGGCTTGCATACCTAGACAGCTAGGACACAATATCCATGGTCAACCTTGATCGACAGAGGCCTCATTCACCAAGTGGCTTTACAAGTTAAAAAGGACTTTTGGGAGGCAATCTCAGAGACAAATGAAACACACAATCTAAATCCACCCTAATTTTAAACATCACCAGTTGAACTCAACACCAAGAGGTTCTTTTTTCACTTGTTTATCTATAAATCTGCTTTTCTGCAAACAAAATTACACCCCATCTGTCATTATATTACACAACTGTCAGAGGAGCTACTTATTACACTGCACATCTGGGCAACGTTCTTATTATTTAAAAAAATAAGCCAAGGGGAGCCTGCACAGATTAGAAATTTGGCAGAAATTCTGTTGAGCTCACATCAGACCAATAGAAGTTAAAAAAAAGAGTATCTTGTCACCCCATGATGGTTAAAGAGCTAAACACATTGCAGTGAAAGATTAAGAAGAGGCCCAGCATTACACAACAGAGATAGGCTGGCAACATTATTCTTTCTCAATGGAGCACAAATAGTGAATCATAATCCTTTTCACAGTAAACAATGCTCATTAAGACTCATTGGGTCAGAAATGTTATGAATTCAGAATTGCTGCACCTCACCAGTTCACTGGCTTCCTCAGCAATGATTCCAATGACCAGGCCAGAAGTAGATTCCATAAACTGCTGCTCGGTAATAAAAACAGAATTTTTTTGGAAACATTCAGCAGGTCAGCCAGTAACTGCAGAAAATGAAGCAGAGTCAACACTTCAGGTCAAAGGCCTCCCTCTCCCTTCCCCCATCCCATTTTTTCTCTGCCTCCTCTTCCAGCTGCCTATCACCTCTGTCATGATTCTGCCTTCTTCTACTACCCATAGTGCTTTCCCCTTACATTCCTTCTTCACCTCTCCTGCCTATCCCCTCCCTTCCCCCCCACCCCTTGATCTTTCCTCTGATTGGTTTTTCACCTGGCACCTTCCACCCTCCCCCCGCCTTCTTTATGGGGCCCCTGCCCCTTCCTTCTTCAGTCCTGATGAAGGATCTCGGCCCGAAACGTTGACTGGTCATTTCAACGGATGCTGCCCAACCTGCTGAGTTCATTCAGCTTGTGACAAAACCCAGCCCAGATTCCTGGAGAACTTCTGATACCTCCGGGTGTTACTAACAGCCAAGGTCCTCAAATAAATAACTTGGCAGGTTAGCCTGTTTCTGAAGAGTAAGGCTCACCAGGGCATGCCCTCTTCTCATTGCTACCATGAACAAGGAGGCACAAGAGTCTGAAGACACACACTCAACTTCTGAGGGCCAGCTTCTTACCCTCCGCCACCTAATCAGACATGAATTGCACAGAATACAGCACTATGCAAAAATCTTAGGCACATATATCCTATACATATATATATACAAGGGTACCTAAGACCTTTGCACAGTACTGTATTTGTCAATGTGGAGCGGAGAGTGAGTTGGTAAATCTGACGGGAACAAAGGATGCTGGGAATGGCGAGGGTGGAACACTGCCGGAGGAGTGTGAGACAGGTGACAGAGGAGTGCCAGAGGTTGGGGGAGGGGGGTGGCATGGGGGCAGACTCACTCAGCCCTGAGACACTGGGCATCATCATTTGATTCCAAATAGTTCATTGATCATTACAGAATGGCCCTCTGGTGCTTTCCACTCCCTCCCCTCTCCCTTCCCCTTCTCCCAAACATGATTCCCCCCTTCCTGCCCCATTCTCAGTCTCAGTCCACAAAAGAGACCTCTATCAGTATCAAGTTTATCATCACTCACATATGTCAATTGTTTTTTTTTTGCAGCAGTACAGTGCAATACATAAAGTGCTGTGCAAAAGTCTTAGGCACCCAAACAATATATATGTGCCTAAGACTTTTGCACAGTACTGTACAAATACTTTTTACTGTAATTTATAGTTCTGTTATTATGTATTGTAGTGTACTGCCGCGACAAAAAAAATCAAATTTCATGATATATGCCAGTAATATTTAAACTGATTTTGATTCTGAGGAAGTAGCAAAGATTCAAAAGCAAAAAAAAAATTAAAATCTGAAAATGATGGAAATACTCAGCAGGACAGCCAGCACGCGTGGAGAGAGATAATGAACTTCCATCATTCAGCATGATTTAGTGTGCTGGCAATTCTTTAAGGATTAATGCTCAGCAAATATTTAATACCTTGGGAAGTGGAAAGAAGATTAAAATTAACTAAAGAAAAACACTTTCTATTAAAAATAATCATGGGGTCCAATCTCGATGGAAATCCCACAATTTACTTCTTGTAAAATTGGTTTGACAAAATTACCAGAAGAATAGGGTAAACAGCTGGATTTAGCTACAAATATTCATTCCCCAAGGATTCAACTGATCTCTTTTCCTAGTAGAACACTGTTAATCTCGAGGCATTTGTAATTGAGGGTTTCTATCTGAACAAATTTAGCTAATTTTGATGAAGTACTATATATAAAAGTAAATCTAAGGGTAGTTATTTTTTATGGAAGTCTGAATCTGCCAGTGATACTGTTAGTGAGTATCAAACTGATTCATGTGGTCCTACATAATGCACTGAAGTGGAGGCTTCATTAGCTACAGACCTTTGGGTCCCATTGTCACATTAATGGACTGTCAGACCAACCAATGGCAACTACATAGGGCCAGCTAACCAGCTGATGAAGTGACAGGCTTTTCCGAAAGATTTTTTTAAGGCAGTGACACTTTACAATTTCATTTCCCTGGACTAAAAATACTATAATTACTAAATTGTCAGGATAAAAAATCAGCTTCATTTTAGATTTTGCCTGCTCTCCTGAAAGGTTGGGCTTTATCGTTCTTTGTTTACAGTTTCCCAATCCTTTCTGAAAGTGCAGACGATCAACAAGAGTTTGACAGCACTACCACACCACACCACTCTTCACACCTAACAGGCTTGAAATAAAATTGTTCAGCATGATTTTTCTGGGAATGAGAGTATGGTTGGAATTGGAAATTGAGGGGAGGAGATTTGGGGTGGGCTGGTGGGATGGTCTGGGTTGTGAAATCCACATCACATTAAGTAAAATAATTGGGCTCAGGCTTAAAATATAACTTCAATACCTCCATCTTATTTTATCTTTTTATTGAATTACATTATCACAAGCTCTTGAAGGTGGCACATCACTATAAGAGCAGGCGAGATAATGAGACTGAGAGGCGACATTATTAGATGCCGGTAGTAATTTTAGCGGCTTCAGCGATGAACCGTGGCTAATGGGAAGATGAACAACTATTACTGCCTTCGCTGTGTTGATTACATTAAATTTATTGCTCTGGAAGTGCTGCTTTCTCTAACACATAGATGGGTTGCATTTCCCCAGTGGGTAAATTATCAGGTCAAAATGCACAAAAACAATCAACTTCAGTGTGGGTTTTCATTTCCTTTATTTCAAAATGTAGTGTCGCTCTTCTCCTCGTCGGGCGATTTCACTAACAGGTATTTGAATTGGAGATTACTGTTTTCATCAGAAGGTACCTATTAGTGTTGAATTACTTTTCTACATATTTAAACCATTTTACTTGGAAATGTGATTACACAGCACACAAAATCTTGATGTTATATGATCCAATTTCCATAAAACATTGGAATGAAAACATTGGGCATATGCAGTGTTACTTTCATTCTGAGTTACACCACACACCTTTCACATCGTAAAGAAGGATCTCTGGCAACACCAAAGCATGCAAGAATATTTGAGACCAGTTCTGAGTTGTTCAGCTATATGGGAGTTACCCAGCATCTTCAAAGTCAAAGTTAAAAATTATTATCTAAGTACATATATGTTACCATACATTATCTTAAGCTTCATTTTCTTGCAGATATTTACAGGGACGTAAAGAAATCCAATAGAATTTATGAAAAAATATATATGAACCAAGACTGACAAATCACCAATGTCCAAAAGAAGCCTGTTGGTCCTGGCTTTTATGCTGCGGTACCTTATCCGGATGGGAGCAGCTGGAACAGTTTGTGGTTGGGGTGACTTGGGTCCCCAAAGATCCTTCAGGCCCATTTTACACCCCTGCCTTTGTACGTGTCCTATATAGTGGGAAGTTCACATCTACAGATGCGCTGGGCTGTCCGCACCACTCCCTGCAGAATCCTGCAATTGTGGGAAGTGCAATTCCCACACCAGGCAGTGATGCAGCCAGTCAATTGTGTCCCTGTAGAAAGTTCTTAGGATTTGGGGGCCCATACCAAATTTCTTCAACCATCTGAGGTGAATGAGGCACTGTTGTGCCTTTTTCACGACACAGTCAGTATGTACAGACTAGGTGAGATTCTCGGTGATGTTTATGCCAAGGAACTTAAAGCTGTTCAGTTTCTCAACCCCAGATCCATTAATGTCAATAGGGGTTAGCCTGTCTCCATTCCTCCTGTAGTCTACAGCCAGCTGCTTTGTTTTTGTGACATTGAGGGAGAGGTTGTTTTCTTGACACCATCCTATCAGGGTGATGGCTTCTTCTCTGTAGGCTGCCTCATTATTATTTGAGATTAGGCCAATCAGTGAAGTATCATCAGCAAATTGAATTAGCAGTTTGGAGCTGTGGGAGTCATGGGTATACAGAGAGCAAAGGAGGGGGCTTAGGACACAGCTCTGAAGGGCATCTGTGTTGAGGGTCAGAGGGGCAGAGGTGAGGGAATCCACCATGAGTTGCAAAGAGCCCTTGAAACTGAATCTGTGGGTTGTAGAACCGATTCAGAGTTGCGGTGAATGTAGTTATCCACACTGGTTCAAGAGCTCCAAGGGTAATAACTGCTCCTCAGCCTGGTGGTGTGGGACCTAAAGCTTGCCCATTAGTGGTGGTGAGGGATGCCTGCTGATGAATACTGCTCTCTTTTTGCAGCACTCCATGTAAATGTGCTCAAGGGGGAGGAAGGTTTTTCCTGTGAAATTCCGAGCTCTGTTCACCATTTTGTGGCCAATCATGCAGAAGCAGCTTATGCAGTGACAAAGGGGTCATCTTCTGGATGAACTGAAGTGTGCCTCTCTCAGCAATCCTAGCATATGTGCAAATCTGCTTCTGTTCGCTCTTGAAGTACTTTACTCAATGGCTCCCTTTAGGTTCATTGCAAGCTTCCAATTTTTACTTTAGATGTTCTCTTCCCTGTTCATCACCAACACAATCCCACTTCCACATCACCTAATCAGTGATAGCTGCTCTCTAGTTCACCAACCATCCCAATCAGTGATTGTAAACAATAGGATGTAGTTTTGTCAGTAAAGTTTACACGGAGCCAAGCGAGATGACAAGCTGGGAGAATGCATTATTGCTGAACCCAGTTATTAGTCAATGCCGACATCCTGACCATTCCAGAATATAGCACTGTAGAATAACAATAAAGGGCAGGAAATCTAAAAGATGATCAGATCAGCTAAACACCTCCCGAGTTCAGTTTGTGGATTATTGTGGACTTGTGTTGGCACAGTAGCATAACGCTATCACAGCACTGATCAGGGTTCAGTTCCTCCTGCTGTCTGTAAGGAGTTTATATGTCCTCCCTGTGACTGCGTTGGCTTTATCTGAGTGCTCCAATTTCTTCCACATTGCAACAGTGTATGGTTAGGGTTATTAAGGTGCGAGCATGTTATGTTGGCACCGGAAACTTGAGGGCTGCCCAGCACAATCCTCACTGATTTGATTTGATGCAAACAGTGCATTTCACTGTATTTTTCAATGTTTCGATGTACATGTGACAAACAAAGCGAATCTTTATTTATTCCTGACACCTGGTCCCATGGCTCTTTATTGCACAATTAAATCTTGGCTGCAGTTTTGGAAATAATGGACCATAGCTTGGACAAAGCTGTGTACATCAGGACTCGCTCAGATTGAAAATTGTTCAACCTGTCGAGACTCAAAGCCTCAACCAAATCAAGACAGACACGTGTCAGAGAGCTTCTGTATGCAGACAACTCAACCCTGGTTGCTACTGATGTTAATGTGATTCAAGAAACTGTAGACCCCTTCTCATTTTCTGCCACTCCTTTTGGTAAGAATCAATGTCTCCAAAACC
The DNA here is from genome assembly GCF_048418815.1 of Hemitrygon akajei. NCBI lineage: Eukaryota > Metazoa > Chordata > Chondrichthyes > Myliobatiformes > Dasyatidae > Hemitrygon > Hemitrygon akajei. The sequence goes on along the minus strand of NC_133130.1, from coordinate 155,123,076 downwards.
GAGACCAGCCTCCTTCTCTGTGTAGTCCCAGTGAGACCCAACTGCCAGTCATATCGGTCAATGGGGTAGCGCTGAAATGTTCTGACTCTTTCACATACTTAGGAAGCGCTGTGACCAACACCAGTTCAATCAGATCTGGAAGCTGAGAGGAGAATTCAATCAGCTACAAAAGTCTTTGGTGCTTTGCAGAAGCGACTTTGGTCTCACCACGACATTAAAATGGCAACCAAGGTCAAAGTGTATAACACAGCTGTTTTACCAACTTTGCTTTATTCAACTGAAATGATGACATTGTATCGGAAGCACATCAAGAAATTGACCAAGACACAACTCAGGCATTTATGCAAAATATTACACATCAAGTGGCAAGAGAGGATACCAGATGTGGAGGTTCTCAAACATGCTGGGACAGTCAGCGCAGAATCACTTCTCAGCTGCGTTGGACTGGTCATGTCACAAGAACAAGTGATGATCGTTTACCCAAAGCTGTTTTCTATGGCGAGCTACATGAAGGAAAGAGGAAGCATGGTGGTCAGAAACTGCGCTACGAAGATGTGCTCAAGCTCCATATGAAGAACCCTGACATGAATGTCAACACCTGGGAGAAAGATGCTTTGGACAGAAGAAATTGGTGCTGCATTATCAAGAAGCCAATCCCAGTTGTTGAGGAGAAAAGGCAGAAGAATTATGAAGCAGGTCATGAACACAGACATTCGGTGCTAGACCAGTCAAATCACAAAAGCAACCGATGAGGGAGACAGTGCCGATCCATTGCTGGTTTTGTGGCCCATAAACGCCCCTGCAGAAACTAAACTCTCAGCACAGTCAACATCAAAATCGATGGACAGCCGAAGAAGAAGAAAGAAATCTTGGCCATCAGGATGCCGTAACTAATAACACTGCATAGAGAGCAACAGATGAAACTGCCTTATCCTTTCTTTTCTGGCTCTGAAGCAAGATCATTGACCTGAAATATCATCTGTTTTTCTCTCTGTACAGATGCTACCTGAGTTACTAAGTATTGCCAAATTTCTGCATTTATTTAAAGAAATGAAAATTGTATAATCATGTGTGGGTAAGTATTGAAAAAGAAGGGTTGCATAGCAACACTGTGCAGATTTATATACAAGTAAATATTAGAAACACTAAACCATACAGCATGAAGACAGGCCCTTTGGCTCAAATTGCTCGTGCTGATCAAGGCGTTGACCTGAACCTGTTCCATTTATCGTGTGCTTGTCCTATATCCCTCAAAACCTTTCCTATCAATGTACCTGCCCACAGTTTTAAGGATTTAAATATCTATTCACAAATGAGCTCTAAGCAAAAATGTGTTCATTGTGACATGTCTCTGTTTTGACAATGTGTGTATCTTATGGTAGCAACACCAAGTTCAAAGTGCAGCAGGTGAACTCAGCTGTGGTTCTTTAAAGCTGACAAAATGAAAGAATAACCTCCTGCAACACAAAATGATTACAAGAAACTCCAACATTGCATAGACATTATATTCCTCGAAAACAATATTTATGACGATTTTCCCCAGAGTGAATCCATGTCACCTGCACATGTGTTGAGAAAAGATTGTGTTTGTTTTTTTCCCCCAATATAAAGTCCATGGGATCAAATTTTTTTCCTGATATCAAATTTCTAAGTAGTGAAATTTCCAAAACTCAAATGGCTGTACACGAGGGTCAGCTGCATCTGGGTTTTCTTTTAACCATTTAATACAAGAGAGCATGCATTAAATTGGCAAGTTGTTTTTTTAAACAGAGAGTGCTGAGTACTTGGAATGCACTGCTGGGGAGGTAGTGGAAACAGATGCATTAGAGGCTCTTAGATAGACGAACGTTGTGCAGGGAATGGAGGGATGTGGACCATGCACAGTTAGACAGGGATTAGGTGTCATTAACTAATCAGTTTGACACAACATTGTGGGCTGACTGATCTGTTCCTGTGCTATGTTATTCTATGTTCATGTACTACGCCAACTAAGTAACTTCTGGCAGGCAAAATAAAATTAGTATATTTTATGAAGTAACGATATGATTCTATCTCTCTGTCTATCTTATCTACAGTATCTATCTTTCTAGTGGAATAGGTCTATCTATCTATCTGTCTTATCTATCTAACCTCTCTGTCTAATCTATCTCTCTATCTTTCTAATCTATCTATCTAATCTGTGTACTGTAACTATCTACCCAATATATCCAGTGGAATAGGCTTCTGGCCCTTCAAGCTGTGCCTCCTAGTAATCACCAGAGAATTTACAATGAACAATATCCCACCAACTGGGATATCTTTGGATTGTAGGAGGAATCTCATGCAGTCATGGGGGAGAATGCACAAACCCATTACAGAAAACGGCTGGAATTGCCTGGTGTCTGTTCACTCAGAAGATGAGAACTTTGACTTTTTATACAGGTCGTTGTTATTTATATTAAAACTCCCACCACTCTTTTGATTTGACACAGCAGAATGATAAATATTCCAACAAACTCAGTCATTATCAAGTGAAGTGGGAAGCAGAATCAGGCAACTTCCAAGGAAACATTGCGAGTGAGAGTTTCAGGGACATCTGTGCGGAAAGAGGGGCCCCGGTCGGTAAGAAGGGAGAACAACAAGCATTACCTGGTGAGCCAGATGTTGAATCATTGAGATTTCTGAATAATCTGATAGTGGACTATTGGAGAGTTACTTAGGGCTGACATGCTACTGTAGTGGTTAGTGCAATGCTTTACAGTATCAGCAATCAGTATCTGGGGTTCAAAACCACCACTGCTGTAAGGTGTACATTCTTCTCGGTTTGTAGGCTCTTATCATGACCACATAGGTGTCCTCTGTGTGCTCCCATCTCCCTTCATATTCCAAAGACATACGGTTTAGGGGCATGCTATGTTGGAGCCGGAAGCATGGCAACACTTATGATCTGCTTCCAGCTTATCCTCGGGACTGTGATGGTTGTTGGCACGATCAACACATTTCACTGTATGTTTTGATGTCCATCTGACAAATAAAGCTAATCTTTCAATGCTAATCAATACTTCTGTATTTGCTGGTTTATTAATGATTATGATTGAAACACTGCTGATTGTATTGCTTTCCTCTTATCACTACAATTACATTGTAAGCACATTGGCCAAGAAACTGATCACCAGTCAGTAGAAGCAACCATTTATATGACTATACAAGTATTTTTGTATTCCAATATCATACATCGCCTTGGAAATTCATTCCATTGTCCTCTTCTGAATGAAATTCAGAGACATGGTACAACTTGCTGATACTGGTAAAAAAAGGTATATTTAATGCTCTAAGTTAAAGAAAATTTTTATGGATAGGTTTTTGCTTCAATAAATTTCTCTACTTTTTCTTCACTCATTACAAATGTTCAATTTTGGAAATCTCCCAGGTATAGCTTTTCAAGACAATGCAATGTTTTTCTTGAATTGTAGTATATTCAGTTCTTAATTAGCTGAATGAACAGCAAAGTTGCAGAGAAATACACACTTACAATGGCTTAATGAAAGCTCTTTCATAAACCATTACAGGTGTGGATGGTAAAGGCATCCATTAATCACTGCTCACGCTCAACGATTTAGGAGTAGATTCTTCCCTACAGCACTGGATTTCTAAACGCTCCATGAACCCATGGACACTACCTTTTTTGGCACTACTTATATTTGCATTTTCTACATTTTTATGCCTTTGCAGTGTACTGTTTTGGCAAAATGACAAATTTCACATCATATAATCTGTGATAATAAACTTGATTCTGATTCTCTTGATATGGTGCTCAGTGGCAAATTTCATTCAGCCATCTCATCTAATTATTGGATCACGACCCTCAGATTTGGACCATGAGGCATAGGAGCAGAATTAGGCCATTCATTGTCTTTACCATCCGCATCTGCTCTGCTATTCCATCATGGCTGATTTATTAACCCTCTCAACCCCATTCTCCTGCCTTCTCCCCGTAACATTTGACATAATTCGTAATCGAAAACCTATAAACCTCTGCTTAAAATAACTCAATGATTTGGCTTCCACAGCCACCTCTGGTAATACATTCCACAGATTTGCCAGCCTCTGAATAAAGAAGTACCTCTTCATCTCTAAAGACACGCTCCTCTATTCTGAGGCTGTGCCCTCTGCTCCCAGACTCATCCAATACAGGAAGCATACTCCCCACATCCTCTTTATCTAGGCCTTTCAATATTCAATAGGCTTCAATGAGATGTCTCCTCATTCTTCTGAACTCAAATACAAGCACAGTGCCAACAAACACTCCTTGTATGTTAACCCTTTCATTCCTGGAATCATTCTCAAGAACCTCATCTGGACTCACTCCAATGCTAGTACACCTTTTCTGAGACAAAGGGCCTAAAACTGTTCACAACACTTCAAGTGCGGTCTGACAAATATCTTATAAAGCGTCAGCATTACATCCTTGCTCTTATATTCTGGTCATCTCTAAGTGAATGCTAACAATGAAATTGCCTTCCTTACATCCGACTCAACATACAAGTTAACCTGCACAATGACTCCCAAGCCTCTTTGCATTTTAGTTTTCGTCCCAATTTTGAAGATAGTCTCTACCTTTACTCCTTCTTCCAAAGTGCATGATTGTACACTGCTTACACTATATTCCATCTCTCACTTTTTGTAAGTCCTTCTGCAGATTCTGCGCTTCCTCAACATGACCTACTCATCAAGCTATATTCATATCATCTGCAAACTTGGCCACAAAGCCATCAAATCATTGACACATAATGTGAAAAGAAGTGGTCTCAAAACCAACCCCTGCAGACATCTCTAATCACTTGCAGCCAACCAGGAAAGGCCTGTTTTATTCTCACACATTGCCTCTTGCCAGTCAGCCAAACTTCTATCCATTCTAGCATCTTTCCTGCCAAGGGCTCTTATCTTGTTAAGCATCTCATGTGCAGCACCTTGTCAAAAGCCTTCTGAAAATCCAAGTAAACAACATCCACTCCTTTGTCTATCCTGTCTGTTATTTCCTCAAGTAATTCAAACAGATTTATCAGGAAAGATATCCCCTTTAGGAAACCATGCTGACTTTGGCCTATTTTGTCATTCATCTCCAAGTACAGCAAAACCTCATCCTTACAATAGACTCCAACATCTTTCCAACCACTGAAGTCTATAATTTCTGCTATAATTTCCTTTCATCTGTCTCCCTTCCTTCTTAAAGAGTGGATTGACATTTTCCTGTCCTCTGGGACCATTCCAGAATCTAGTGTTTCCTGAAAGATCATAACTAATGCTTCCACAGTCTCTACAGCTACCCTGGTGTGTATCAGAACCCTGGCGTGTAGACTATTTGGTCCAGGTGTCTTATCTACTTTCAGAACTTTTAGCTTTCCGAGCACCTCCTCCTTTGTAATAGCAATGATACTGACTACCGTTCCCAACACTCGAATTTCTGGTATACTGCTAGTGTCTTCCACAGTGAAGACTGATGAAAAATACTTATTAAGCTCATCTACCATTACTTTGTCTCTCATTATTACTTGTAACTTTCACTGATCTGAGATCTACTTTTGCCTCTCTTTTACTCTTTATATATCTGAAAAAAACGTCTGGTATTCTGGTATGTGAGAGTAAGCGTTCGGCACGAACTAGAAGGGCTGAGATGGCCTGTTTCCATGCTGTAATTGTTTTATGGTTATATGACCATACGCCTCACGTCTTAATAAGCTGGTAAGGAAGGCGGGCTCTGTCGTGGGCAAAGTACTGGAGAGTTTAACATCGGTAGCTGAGCGAAGGGCGCTGAGTAGACTACGGTCAATTATGGAAAACTCTGAACATCCTCTACATAGCACCATCCAGAGACAGAGAAGCAGTTTCAGCGACAGGTTACTATCGATGCAATGCTCCTCATTTAGGATGAAGAGGTCAATACTCCCCATTGCCATTAGGCTTTACAATTCAACCGCCAGGACTTAAGAACTTTTTAAAAGCTATTATAAATGCTTTTTGAGATATTGATTTAGATGCATATCATATTTTTCTTTTTACTGAGTTAAGTATTGTATGTAATTAGTTTTGCTACAACAAGTGTATGGGACATTGGAAAAAAAAGTTGAATTTCCCCATGGGGATGAATAAAGTATCTATCTATCTATCTATCTATCTGGTTGTCCTCTTTCATACTATTGTTTAGCTTACTTTCATATTTCACCTTTTCTCTCCTAATGTATTTTTAGTTGCCTTCCGTTGGTTTTTAAAAGCTTCCCAATCCTCTGATTTCTCACTAACACATGCTCTAGTATATTACATACCCTCTCTTCATACTTGATCTGTACCTATCGCGCACCTTCCGAATAGCCCCCAGAAACTCCAGTCATTGCTGTTCTACAGTCATCCTGCTAGTGGCCCCTTCCAGTCAATTTTGGCTAGCTCCTCTCTCATGCCTCTGTAATTCCCATTATTCCACTGTAATACTGATACATCTAGTGTTCTTTACGGAACAGCCAATCCAGAATTGCCTTACCCTTATTGGGCTCAACCACAAGCTGTTCTAAAAAGGCATTTTGTAGGTTTCTTCCAATTCCTACTGTTGGGATTCAGCACCAAACTGAATTTCCTAATCTACCTGCATACTGAAATCCCCATGACTATCATAACATTATCCTTGTTACTTGCTTTTCTGTTTCCTGTTGTATTTATATCCCACATCCTGGCTACTGTTTGGAGGCCTGTACCTAACCCCCATCAGGGACTTTTTACCCTTGCAGTTTCTAAACTCTATCCACAAGGATTCTACATCTTCTGCTCCTATGTCATCCCTTTCTCAGGAATTGATTTTATTTTTTTACCAACAGAGCCATCCCCTCTGTCCCCTGGAGTTTAGGTGTAACTCATTATTTTTGTGGGCCATATCTTCCCCAACAGAGTTCCCAATGATTCAGAAATCTGAAGCCCTGCTCTTTGTACAAGATTCTCAACCATTCATTCATCTGTACTATCTGGCCTGTCTAGTATATGGCATGGGAATAATCCAGAGATTACTACCTGAAAGGTCCTGTCTTCAGCTTCTTCCCTAACTATATAAACTCACTGTGCAGGACCTCTTCCCGCTTTTTATCTATGTCATTGGTGCCAATGTGCACCATGACCTTTGGCTGCTCACCCTCCTTCTTGAGAATATTCTGCAGAGAGACAAGGCTCTGAGCCAACCTTGACCCTAGCTCCTGGGAGGCAACACACCAGCCTGGTGTCTCTTCTGTGGCTACAAAATCTCCTGTCTGTCCCCTAACCACCTTGTCTCTAATCACTGTCATTCTGCCTGACTTTACCCTTCCTTGGCGAGGCTCAGAGCCACCCATGGCACCACTGGCCTGGCTGCCACTGCTGTGGCCTAATAGGTCATTCCCCCAGCAGGACCCGAAGGGATACACTTGTTGCTATGGGGAGTGGTCACAGGGGAACCCTGCACTGATTGCTTACTCCCTTACTTCTGCTGGTGGTCATCCATCTACTATCAGAAGCTTGCACTCTGGGTGCGACCACCTCAGTAAATGTCTCATCCGTAAGGTTTTCAGCCATTTGGTTGGTCCAGAGCACCTCCACCTCCAGCTCCAGTTCATCAGGAGCACTGTTAGGTTACTTGCAATTCCACATCTTACATGAGGAGTTTTCCACTGCCTTAACTCGCCATAAGGCTGTAAGCTAAAGCTTGACCACACTAACCCTAGCCCACTCCAATAATGACCACCCTGCTTACATCTCACTTCTTTGTTTGGGACCTTGCTAACTTACCAATAACCCAAGCAATCTCTCGCACAGCAGAAACGTCCCGACAGGGCCGGGTCACTTTTTAAACTTGGCACAGAGAGTCCACAAGGAACTGTCTCCAATCCACTCTGTGATCTCCTGCTCAGCACACTTACTGTTAACTCTAAAACTGTGTCATGAAAGCACACAGCTTAACCTTTATCCCCCTCAAACAGATCAGAGACTAGCTGCAATATAACGTACTAAACCTTGTAGATTCTTAATTATTCTTTTAGATACCAGATACCACATGGCTATCCCCACAGAACTGGTGCGGTGCCCTAAACTGCTAAATACCAATATACCATTTTCAAAATCTGGGCCTACTTCTGTACAATCATCTGTATTAAATTTACTGAAATTATGTGATCAGTGGGTACACTTCGAGTCCATTAAACTCTTGAATTGTTTAATAAGCAGCTTTAATATAAAGGTATTCAGCTTTAAATCATGTTTTACTCTTTCTTCTCCGCATTCACTTCCTTGTCTGCCACCAGATTTTTAAATGGACAACAAACCCATGTATAATACTTCATTATTTTTTCACTCCCTTTTCACACTACTTAATTATTTCTTTTTATATATGTATCTTATTGAAATTTACAAGTTTTAAAAATTATATATTGTGGTGTATTGCTGCTGCAAAACAACAAATTTCACAACATGATATTCCATGTGTGGTCTCACCAAAGCCATGTATAACTGTGATTAGACTAGATTATTGTCACCTTTCTTCTTCTTTTTAAGCCCATTCTGTAACTCTGGGTTTTTAAGGAATGGGGTTACTTGCCCCATGTTCAACTCTAACCCCCCCCCCCCCCCCCCCCGCTGCTGGGCTTGGGACTGTCCATGGCAGAGTTTTTGTCACGCATTTCAGGATACAATTAAATTCCTTGTTTACGGAGTTAATGGAACCCCACAGCAGAGAATCAGGCCCTTGGTGTGCCACGTCCATTCCAACTGGGAAGTACTCATCTGTAATAATCCCATTTGCCATCACAGCCTTTCACACTTCAGTAATTCAAGTGGTCATCCATATTGTTACAAATCTTGTGAGACATCTGCATCCCCCACAATGGCATACACTTTTCCTTGAGATACACTGTCCCAAAGAACAAAAGGTAATACAAAACATCTGAATGGAAAGAACAAGCAAAATAAATTAAACTAAAATTACTAAATTCACTTCCTACCATCTGTGTGCTGATACTGCCTTTGAATGCCAGTGTCTTAGAAGAATGCAAATAATTTTCTTCTATTCACAAGCAAATGCTACAATCAAAGATGAGTATTTCGAACAAAACTGCACAGAAGAACAAGCACACTTGATAATCACTTACTTAGAATTGCACTGTCTAATCCAATAACTTCACAAGCACAGGCCAATTTATCTTGCTGAAGTAGATTTATATTCATGAAGTGATATCTTAACATTATCTGACTCCCTGCTTAAAACAGCAATAAACAAAGCACCTCAATTGTGACTGCAAATGATTTCATATACGTGACTAATAATTTGCCAGATATATTCTTTGCACGTATGGCTACTTTGTAGTTACATCAGCACCTCCATTAATTTCCCCACAAATTCTCCCTGGGGATAGCTTAATAGTTGACACTTCATTATTCTTTGGTGTAAACACAAAAGAGATCAGCCACAGTACACTCTCATGATGCCAGACTAAAGCTGAATTTTCAATTGCTCGATCAACAACTCTGCTGGATTGAAGCAACTGCTTTGAGAAGTTCACTGGACAAAAACATAATTAGTGGTAGAAATAGTAGTAGTAATATTAGTAATACTAATAGTCATAGTAATAGTAGTAGTACTAATAGCAGTAGTTGTAGTAGTAGTAGTAGTAGTAGTAGTAGTAATGTGATCACTCAAGTTGGGTATGAAGCTCTCCTAAGGAATTGTCTACTGCTTGGTCTTCAGGTGGCTAAAAAGGCTGATCCAGGATCCACATATTCTGATGCCCAAACCTCACAATTCTGCGCCCTTTGTCACTTACTGATAGCTACGGGTCTCAATCTGGGACGTTAGCGTGGATTTTCCATTAATGGAGAACACTTATGCATGTCTTTGTTCAACATGGGAAGACTAATGCATGGGTAGCCACCACACAGTCCTTGACAGATTAGGTTCAGGGTCCAGTATATGGAATGAAAGATGAGACTCTTAACTGCTGCAGCCTTCCTCCATTTTCACTGCCTTTGTGTTGCATCACTATCTTCCACCAGCTCCACCACTGAGGTGTTGGTTGGATCGCTCTTTGTCTAGTGATCCTACCAGAAGCTGGGCACCAAATGGCTAAACTCCAGAGATTGCCCCCCAAGTCACTCTCAGGAACTCACAAGCCTCTCCACCATGACAAAGTGATGACCCTCAAAGAAACATATATGGGCCATATGTTGGCCTTGGTATCTTGGTCTCTGAATTCCATTCCACTGAAGTCAATTGAACAAATTTCATGATACATGTCAGTGATATTAAACCTGATTCTGATTCTAACATTGAAAAAGCACAAATTCCAGTTGGTCTGGTTATAAAATTGAGCTATCTGATAAATATTTTTCTTACACTGTTTCGTTTGGCTATATACAGGTATGGTCGAAGAATAATTAAACTTGAGTTGTAATTTGATCTTAAATAATAGTAAAAGACACCTTCAGTTACAGATTGTTAAGGGGAATACTTACTGGCCTAAAGTTGGGGTGGCCTGTACTGATTAAATTGGCAATGACCAGAGCATTATACAAACTGAATGGCATCTGAAAACTCACATTAAATCATCACTAGGCATCTTGTTTAAGTACCCGCTTCTGCAGAGTAAACAAAGGAAATGATTTGTTCAGTAAGGGATCAAGACATGGGCATCAGCAAGATGAGAATAGACTGGAGGAACTGAAACTCTCCTTTCTGGATTCAACATTGAATTCTATAACTTCAGGCAACTTGATTTAAGCCATCTAGTTGTGATCAGCTTTTTCACCAAGTTTTTATTTTCTGCTCTCCTTGGTCATGCACAGCCTGGTCAGCTGAGCATGTCTTCCTATTTTGCATTTTTGAACTCCCACTTTATTTTGTCTATGTTCTCACTCCCTAATTGCTCCCATTCACTCACAGACTCAATAAATTAAAAAAAAAAATTATCCCCTAGATTACCCTGGTTTTAATCTAGGGTGGCCTTGGGGATTTCCTATAAAATAGATTATGGCTTATTTATAAACCCTCCCTCTGTTTCCCTGCAAATTAATCAGCTTCTTTTCTCTTCTTCCTAGTTCTGACAAAAGAGTTGGAGACGTTAACACTAATTCTCTTCCTAACATATGTAGCTTGAACTTTTCAGTACTTCAAGTCAAATCAAGGCACTCCAGTTAAGTTGATTGTCATTTAATTATATACATGTATACCAGCAAACAAGACACCATTTCTCTGAACGAGGGTGGAAAGCACTGCAGTATACATAACACACAAAACATAACTTATGGAAGTCAGGATGAGATTTACAGATGGATTACACAGAAATAAGCAAATTGAAGTGTGTTATTATGTATGAACTTCAATTCCCAGTGTGCAATGTGGGCAGTTCACCCGGAACCAAAAATGGCGTTGATGAACCACACAGACAGAGAGAGAGAGAGAGAGAGAGAGAGACACACACACACACACGTGCGCGTATGCACTTGTGCGCGTGCTCTTGGCAGTTTGAAAGTCCCAAGTAAAATATGGTTGAGCTGAACCATTCTGTAAATCTGTAAATAGTTCTAGCACTTTGAAAACCCATGCAAAGTTTGTCTTTGTGAAAGAACAAACATAACATGGTGTCAGAAGGCAGCATGAGGTTTAAATACGAAGTGTAACTGAATACCGCGAGCGAGCAAGTGACTAAGTTGGTTCTGAAGGAGAGAAGCTGCTGGCATGAGAGCACGTTGTCTTGAAGCTCACTGAGAAATAGAGGTGAGAGTGGAAAAATCCCCTCAATGGATAACTTAAGATCTCCAGCAGCTAGCTATGCATTTTACCGGCAATCTAGCTGATAATTGGAAACACTTCAATCAGTGATTCAATATATATCTAGCAGCGAGTGGAACTGGTAGGGTGGCGGAAAAATTGAAAGTGTCTATCTTTCTACATGTAATTGGCAAAGATGCTTTGGACATCTACAACAGCTTTCAAATTGATGACATAGACTGTAAACTGGACATCAGATGACAAAATTTGAAGAGATTTCGTCCCGTGAAAACGTCACATTTTTGAGATACAAGTTCTTTCCCTGTGACCAGAAACAAGGTGTTAGCTTTCACCAATACTTATTTGATCTTCTCACACTGACTAAGTCCTATGAGTTTGGAGATTGAGAAACAGAATAGTCTGTGGTATCACAGATAATGGACTTAGAGAAAGCCTGCTCTGGGAAAATATTTGACACTAGAAAAGGCTGTGGATATGTGTAGGGCAGTGGTGACCGCAGGAGCACAAGCTAAAGAGCTGCACAGGGCAGAAATAACAGTGCATGCTGTGAAAACAGAGTGGTAGAGCATCAAGTGTTTCACAAAGCAACTGCAAGCCAAAGTGGTAAGCTCAAACAGCAAATGCAGCAAATGTGGAGCTATGCACATGCCAAAGACATTTAAAGCTTTTGGGAAAGCAGAATCATTTTGTAATTTCCTACAAATCTGGGGCGACCTAGGGAAAGGTGCACACGATTGCTGAGGAAATGGAGGAAGTCCTTATAGATTCTCTACAGACTGCTGGTGCTGGTAAAACAGAATGGATCATTCCAGTGACTGTGAATGAGATACTAATTCTATTCAGGCTTGACACTGGAGCCCGAGTGGATCTGTTGTCTATGGATGATTACAGGAATCTCCAAGGAAAGAGCAAGATTTACCCAATGAAGTTAAAAATGACAGGCTACACTGGAGAGAAAATTCCGGTAAAAATGACCTTCAAGCACAAGAAGCAGCACCTAAAGACACACTCATAGATTGTGGATAAGAAAGTACAGCCAATATTAGGTCTGGCTGCATGCAAAAGGCTCAACCTGGTGGAAAGAGTTTTTGTAGTGGCTTCATAGACCAAAGATGACCATACTTCACTCATAGAAGGGTATGCAGATGTCTTTGAGGGACTTGGATGCTTACCTGATGTAACTTGAGGGTATGCAAGAGAAGCATAAACATGCCTCCATAAACATATATACCAGTTACACCAGCATGACAGTCAGGATGCCAATGCAGAACAGAGTGATCATGATGAAGCTGCCAGTCTTGCTTCCATTTCATGCAGCTGTGCTTCAAAATCTCATCAACTTCCAGCTGAAGACTGGAAATCAAAAATATCTCCATGATCCTCTCTGAAGTTGAAGAGGAAAAATAAAAAGGAAAATGGGGAGACAACACAGACCCAAAGGTCAGAATAACATCAACAGTCCAACACAAACCAACAGGAGGAGTTGTTGTCTATGATATGCAGCCAACAGAAGGAGCTCTGTGAATTGAGACAGACTCAGTTGGAACTTGTCCACTGAGACAGACTCAGTTGGAACTTGTCCACAGAATCACTGATCACATGGAAATACTCCTGGGCTCCATTACATGGTGTGAATTATGGTCACACAGCAAGAACAAGAACAGAGATGAACGGATAGGATCTTGGCAGAAGGACATGAAAGAAATGAACACATAGATCAATGTTCTCAAAAGGACACTGGTATTAACACAGCAAGTGAATGCAAGACATCTGTGGAAACAAATAGCAGTCCAAGAGGGATCATTGAGCCACCACAAAGATGGATTGAGAGAGGATAAGTAAATAAGGGACTGTATTTGTTTATTACAATTGAAGTTAATGAAAATATCTTTGCTGGAAAGTATTATTGTGTTTTGCAGGTTAAGAGGATATACTATGGGTAAATAATCTCACTAGCTTGTGGGCAGCTTCACGAGAGACAAAGGCTATGGGAGTAAACCCAGACAGTAAATCTGGAGTGGATCCACTAAGGCAGCTGGACATCATTGACCATCCTTCCAGCATCTCCTGCAGCCAAACAGGTGCAAAACATATTGCTTTATATGCTTTCCTTTGGACTACAGTGGTGAGATCGAGAGTGCAGTCTTGATAACTGGGCATCTCAGGACCTCCATACCTTCTGCCCAGGTTTATGATGATGATTATCATCACCCATTGTCCGTTGAGACAGACAGATGCCAACAACCACCACTATTGTGATTGTTTTCTTTAAAGGGGGAAGATGTGTTATTATGTACAGTATGTACATAATAAAGAACTGCAGTTCCTAGTGTGCAATGTGGGCAGCTCTCCCGGAACTGGAAGTGACATTGCTGTATATGTATATCTCTCTCTCTCTCTCTCTCTCTCTCTCTCTCTCTCTCTCTCTCTCTCTCTCTCTCTCTCTCTCACTCTCACTCTCACTCACACACACACACGCCCTTGGTGTGCTGAATATTGCAAGGTACATAACAGATTAACCAGTGACACTTTTAATGCAATGCAGCAGGGAGTTCAGAAGCCTAATGGCCTGAGGGAAGAAAGTGTTTCCCATCCTAACCATTGTTGTTTTTATGTATTGGAGTCTCCTGCCTGATGGTAGAAAGTCAAACAGGGTGCTGGATGGATGGGTGAGATCCTTGGCAAAGTTAAGGGCCTTGTGAATGCAGTGCTCCTGATAAATGTCCCTGATAGATGGTAAGGAGATCCCTGTGATCCTCTCAACTATTCTTATAGTCCTGTGTAGGGTCTTCAGTCTGATGTTCAGCTGCTCCCATACCAGAGGGAGATGCTACTTATAAGGACACTCTCAATGGTGGTCCCCTAAAATATATTTAAGATGGGTGGGCTTGCTTTCCTCAATCTCCTTAGGAAATGGAGACACTACTGTGCTTTCTTGTTCAGGTAGGTGATATTGTTCAGATAGGTGAACTGCAGGATCAAATTGCAGAGGGAGATGCTGAGGCCCAGCAAGGCCAGTTTCCCCACCAGTTTCTGAACTATGATGGAGTTAAAGGCTGAACTGTATAAACAGCAATCAAACATATGAGGCCCCATTTTCCAGATGGGACAGGACAGAGTGAAGTCTATTGTATTGTCAGTAGATCAATTAAACATCTAACAACTTCTGTTTTATTTTGTTTTGTGGGGAGGGTTTGGGGGAGTGGAATGGTGATTGACTTGGGGAATTGATTGCAAAGTGCGGTGCCATGGGATCAAATCTTTGATCCCGTATTTCAAGTATGATGACTGATTATAGATAAATAATCAATAATTTGTGACATGCAATTTTTTTGTACATGTTCTTATTTCCAAAATTGCACGAATGCTTCCATTAACTTCCCCACAATTTTCTTGGGTATAATTTACTGGCTGAGATTGTTTACTTCTCCAAGTGCTCAACAAGAAGCTTTCTCTCTGATATGAATGTAAAGTGTAAAAGATTGACATGGTTATGTTTTCACCAAGTTCTTATGCTAGTGAGTGTGAATTGGTGAAATATGTGGAATTCGTTGCCACAGGCCGCTGAGGAGGCCAAGACTGTGGGTATATGTAAGCCAGAGGTTAATAGATTCTTGATTGGTCAGGGCATGAAGGCATACAGGGGGAAGGCAGGAGATTGGAGCTGAGAGGAAAGTTGGATCAGCCATGATGAAGTGATGGAGCAGACTCGATGGACCAAATTGTCTAATTCTGCTCCTATTTCTCATGGTCTTATGGTCTGATTACAAGCCTTTTGCCATTTATTAATCAGTGATATACTGTATTATCTGCAAGGTAAAGGCAGGAGGATCCAGAAAGGAAAGGACTCAAGCTTGGAAAATAAAGGTTAACTTGACAGCAAGACATATAATTGTCTATAAAATCAAAAACACAGGAAAATGAGTTGAAAAAACGAGCCTCTTTTTAATATTGATGGCAGCCATTCAGGATTAGCATTACAAGAGTAAAGCATGCTGATATTTGTAGAGTTATGCTTTTGTTCATGCACCCTCCCATCCATTCCTGGAGTGAGGGATGAGGTAGCACTTTGCAAGGGAGAGATATGAAGAAAATGAGATGCGTAGTTTCCAAGTGCCTAAAAGCAAACACATTTTATTGGTCTGTCACTAGAGTACGCAAGAGCAGTGTGGTGTCAGGCTCTGCCGTCCGTCTATCAAGGGAGCTAATGTTAACCAAAGAAGCAGGGAGTTGTGATAACTTGCTTCGACATCCCAAGAAGTGGAAGAATTAACCACATTGCCAGTGGATCATCTGATGGAAAGATTACTTGTAACAAATTCGGCTGATGATAAGATTGAGTGAAAGTGGGATTAAAGTAAGTTCCAAAGACACCCAGGCCAATAAATTGCCCTGTTCTTGCTTTCTACGCTGTTGCACAAAGCATTGACCATTATTATATTGTAGCAGCTGAAAGGAAAAGGTCACTGCTCTCCTGTAAGTATTTCTTTCTCCTAATCACATTGTTTGCCCAGAGAGCCATGGAACTTGAACTCTTGGATATATCAGACAAAATTAGTTAATTTTTTCAGGGATTGCCAGAAAGAAGTAACAACCTGATGTATTGGTTCTGGATGTCGCTGTTCATCTCCCACTCTAGTCTAGATACAACAAATCTAACACTGATATCCTCTTGTTATTTTTATCAGAATTAACACTTAAGCCTGGGAGACTTCCTATCATCAGAGAAACTGTTCAGTCTTGTCAAATAATGAGGCAGTTGAAATATCTCCAAAAATGACTCTGTCAATAGATCTATTATTGGGTCTAAAGTCGGCCATTTCCAAGACATCAGGATTGAATTTCCTACCCCCACTTAAAGTTGATGCTATTATGCAAATATATAGGGATGTAAAAAACAACATGGCAATTACTAAACACACACAAGCCTAAATTTCAAAGTCTTTACTCACCGAAAGGTCATCTGGAACACCTGACCCTGATTAACCTGTTGCGACTTGTTGTTGTAGCCATGCAGCATCTCCACAAAGAGCGTATCATTGAGCCTGGCATCAGCTTTCTGGCATTTTGGACCGTCACATGATTCCGACAGCAACAAACAAGATTTGCCATCGGCTGCTAATCTGTACTCCTCCACGCATCTGCCAGCAGAGAAAGAAGTTCATCAATCAGTTACAACCCTCAGGAGAGAAAGAAAGCAGAGAGAATTGGGTGCGTGGAATGCACTGCCAGCAACAGTGGTAGAGGTGGATGCAATAGGGTCTTTTAAGAGACTCTTAGATGGAGCTTAGAAAAATAGAGGGCTAAGTACTAGGGAAATTCTAGGCAGTTTCTAGAGTAGGTTACATGGTTGGCACAACATTGTGAGCCGAAGGGTCTATAATTTGCTGTAGTCTTGTATCTTCTATGTTCTATGAACCTCTCAAAGTTATGTAGGTTATTTTGGGAGATTACCATTGGTAACATATGTATTTTAAAGTTAAAAAGTATGAAACAATTATTAAGAAATGCAATATTTCCAATTTTAATGGGAAGGAATAATTGTTGACTGGCAGTCTGCTCTGCCAGATAGTTGACTATCTGGGAAAGGGGAAAAACATTTTCCTAATGTTCAATAGTTCAACAGTTCCATTTAATTTCAGAGAATGTACACAGTATACAGCCTGAAATTTTTGTTCTTTGCAGACATCCACGAAAACAGAAGAGTGCCCCAAAGAATGAGTGAGAGTAAAAATATTAGAACCCCCATAGCCCCCTCTACTCTCCCCTCCCACGCACAAGCAGCAGCAAAGCAATGACCTTTCCCCACCCCCTTTACTTCAGCTAAAAAAAAGCATCAACACGCTCTACCCACCAAGCAAGCAACAGCAAAGCCCCTAAGGCAGATCATGATCTGCAGTACAACAAAGACTAATTGTTCATCCGACAATTCAACATAACACAGGCCCTCTCTCTCTTCCTGATAAAGGGGATCAGAGAACTAGGGTCGTAACTGATTTATAACGTTAGTCTAATTGTGCAAATCAAAGGTTGATGGCAAGACATTCTGGTTCTGAGCAGTGGAGGAGATTAACCATTATCTATCACCCCAGAGTTTTTTCTGAATTTTGAAATGTATTTACAGGGAACTTAGCGACAACAGAAGATATCTAGAATGTTAATCATTTGATAAAAAGTCAGCAAGAAAGTCATAAAAATACCTGATACATTAAATGAATTCTATTTCACACCAGTTGCCTTTGTGTGTGTTTTTTATACTGAATCATATAAATGTAAACATAAGTTAACAAGGTACTGTTACTAATAAGACAAGTAAAAGTGTATTTTCCTTTGAAGATATTTGAGAAGAATAATAATCTCAATATTTTGTTAATATCACAATGTTATAAACAGTTAAACTCATTGAAAGCTTTGATTATGCACTGTTAAGCCAACACTATTTTCCTTGTACCTTCTTTTTATTCCATTGGATCCCCTAGAATTTAAGCTTTCTTTCGCACAGGACTCTTGATTAAGATCACTTTAACATGCCCTGACACTTAAATCTTCATTAACATGGTATACACATCATGATAAAATACAAAAACTATCAAGCTGACAGTAAAAAAAATCTCTCAACTATGTTTAGTTGGCAGTATTTCAAATGCAGATTCATTGCTTTTGTTGACAATATAAATTACAGTTAGCAGATCTTTTGAAATCGGTAAAGAGCAATCTATATTGAAACTGCTGAAAGGTTCTGATATATGTCCACTTATAATTTCTATATGCAAGTATGTCTGGTATCTCCATGGTGTAATGAAGGGAGGTTGGACATTGTTTCCATGTGTTTTGTCACTAATCAATTTACCTCATAAAAAGCACTATCACGTTAGCTCTAGTTTCAGTGTCAATCACTTGGCAATAGAAGTAGTTGGCTGTTACTTCAAAATACTAATAAATATACAGTGCTCTCTCTTGAGGACAGGTACAGTAGCATATTGGTTATGAACTTGGACCTGTAACCCAAAATCCTGCACTAATAGAGAGAAAAGAATCGAGCTGAACATCTGCATCTGTGAGTAAATATGTCCTTAATTCATGAAAGTTATTAAAGAGCCTTTATCACTAAGAGGCCAGAAAGGCCTAGAAACTTTCATCTTTAAGATGGCACTAGTGAAACACAGTGATGACTTGCTGGCAGTAAACAAAACTACTAACAACTTTATTAATCACACTTCTTCTTGAAAATGATCACTGCAATCAATAGTCTGTAACTTCCCTTTCAGAGCTGAGCTTTTGAACCGCCTGTACGAAGTGAAGTCTTGAGGGTGCAGGACAGTTGCGGTGTGGCAAGTATGGACTGAATCAAGTTGGTGATGCCAGGCCCGAAAGCGGGGAATGAGCCAATGCTTTGCCATCGCTTGAGTGGACTTCAAGGCAATTAGAAGTGGTAGAAGTGATAAAAAGTGAGCCGAGGCAGTTGGGGCCCAGGCCTGAGAGTAAGGAACAAGCTGATGTTTCACCAATTTAAGTGCTGTGCCAGATCAGAAAGGTTGGATACGGGCAGGATCTCATAGAAATCTATCAAATATTGAAAGGCCTAGATAAAGTGGACATGGAGAGGATGTTTCCAAAAGTGGGTGAGTCTAGATCTAGAGGGCACAGCCTCAGAATAGAGGGACAGTCCTTTAGAATAGATGTGAGAAGAAATTTCTTTAACTCCAGGGTGGTGAATCTGTCGAATTATTTGCCACAAATAGCTGTAGAGGCCAAGTCATTGGGTATATTCAAAGCAGAGGTTGATAGATTCTTGATTAGTAAGTGTGTCAACGGCAATGGCAAGAAAGCAGGAGAATGGGGTTGAGAGGGATTATTAGTCAATCATGATGGAATAGTGGAGCAGACTCAATGAGCCAAATGGCCTAATTCTGCTCTTATGTCTTATGGTCTCATGGAATAACCGACAACTCCTCCACCACCCCACGCCACCAACTGGTTTTACAGGACAGCATACAACAGGAACACGGACTCTTCTGTCACCAAATGCATGATTATCATCAAGGACCCATTTTTTCATCCCTCCATTCCCAACAATTCTACCCATACTTTATCACACACTTGTACACTTAGAGCATTTTGAGTTGCCATTTCCCCCAGTCACATCTTTGGGAAGCGTGGGAGAGCTGGATCATCTAGAGGAAGTCCATGCAGTGGACGGAGAATGTGCAAACGCCACTGAGACAGACCCTCATATTGAGTTTGAATCTGGCCCGAGAAGCTGCGAGATGGCAGCACTGATACACCGTGGTGCTGCAAGGTAATTTCAGGAGACAGGGCCCATGTCAGATTCGCAAAGCAACCAGATAAACCAGTTATCACCAGTTTTGCCTTGAGTGACCAGAGAACATGCAGGAAGTGAAATAACCTACTGATCGTTAGGTTTTAAGGAGACAAGAAATATGGATGGTTTACGTGACCATGCATGCATTGCTGCACAGTTCAAAGAACCCCTAACCTTTTCCTGAAACATACACGCAAAATAAATGACAGGCATCCCAAGGCATCCATGGAATGGGAAGAAAC
The DNA here is from genome assembly GCF_048418815.1 of Hemitrygon akajei. NCBI lineage: Eukaryota > Metazoa > Chordata > Chondrichthyes > Myliobatiformes > Dasyatidae > Hemitrygon > Hemitrygon akajei. The sequence goes on along the minus strand of NC_133130.1, from coordinate 155,102,738 downwards.
TAGGAATGAGATTTGGTTTCTTTCAATGCGTGACACAATGCCTAATTCCTAAATACTTCATAACTGCAGCTCAGGATCAGGAGTATGATAACATACTCCCCATTTAGTTTGGAGAGTAGAGCTCCTGCAGCACAAAATGCCAATCAGCATTCTGCTTGATTCACATTCCATTCTATACATGCTGCACCACGGAGCATGGTGGTTGTAAGCATCATCTACAAGATGCACTGATGTAACTGCTCCTTCTAAATTTACACCTTCCTGCCTGGGAGACATATTGACGCTCCTTCATTGTGACTGGGTCATGAATTTTCAAGTCCTCATATAATAACTCTTTGGCATACCCGGCCCCAAAAGATAATTAGTGGCCCCACCACAGCCCTGTGAAGGGCAATTAGCAGTGGATTGTAAATGCTGGCCTTGTGAGTAACATTCACATCCCCACAGTAGCTGGAGTAGTAGTAAAAGACTACAGGAAGAAAAATTCTCCTTCTTTCTGCAAGATGGTAAGACTTCTGATTTAATTATATCACATGCTATGAGAATTCTGTGCTATGAAAACCACATAATCAGCACACAAACAGGGTGTTGAGTGGATAAAATCTTGAGAGCGCCTGTATTTCCTGTTCTGGCCGGGCTGAAGTTACTTTGGCAGTGTTCTGATCCATATCAGTATTGGCAGAGCAAGGGTAAATAAATCAAGAGCTTCTGCAGAGAAAGCACCTGAAGATAAATTGGGAGGAAGTTGTCTTGGAGACATAATGGGTTGCAGATGCTGGAATTTTGGGCAACACACAAATATTAGGGAAGGTCAGCAAGTCAGGCAGCATCTATAGAGGGAAATGCACAGTCAATATTTCAGGTCGAGACCCCTCATCTGGACTGTCTTGGTTTGCTTACACTCAGAGATAATAAGTAATGTGTGCACTTTGTACAACAATTCTGATGGGCAGGTGAATTATTCAACCCTCGAACACCTGGACAGCAAAGATGCATACGTCAGGATGCTCTTTATCAACTGCAGCTCAGCATTCAATGCCATTATCCCCTCAAGACTAACCAATAAGGTTCAAGACCTTGTCCTCAATCCCCGCCCCCACCTCGTGCAATTGGATCCTCGTTCCCTCACTTGCAGATCCCAGTCGGTTTGGATTGACAGTAGCATTGCCTGCCTCCCCGATCCCCTTCAGCACAGGTGTACCACAAGGTTGTGTGCTTAGTCCCCTGTTCTACTCACTTTACGCTTATGACTGTATGGCTAAGCACAGCTCCAATGCCATATTCAAGTTTGCTGACGACACCACTGTCGTGCAGCAAATCAAAGGTGGTGACGAATCTGCATATAGGAGGGTGATTGAAAATCTGGCTGAGTGGTGCCAGAACAACCTTTTACCCAGTGTCAGCAAGACCAGGAGAAGATTATTGATTTCAGGAGGGGGAAACCTGAGGTCCATGAGCCAGTCCTCATTGGAGGATCAGAGATGGAGAGGGTCAACAACTTTCAATTCCTTGATATTAATATTTTGGAGGAGCACATAAGTGCCATTACAAAGAAAGCATGGCAACACCTTTACTTCCTTAGGAGTTTGCGAAGATTTGGCATGACATCTAAAACTTTGACAAACCTCTGAGTTGTATAGTGGAGAGTATATTCACTGGCTGCATCACAGCTCGGTATGGGAACACCAATGCCTTTGAACGGAAAATCTGACAAAAATTAGTGGATACGGCCTAGTACATCATGGGTAGAGCCCTCCCAACCATTGAGTACATCTACATGAAATGTTGTTGCAAGAAAGCTTGCATCTATTGTCAGTGATCCCTGTCACCCTGGACATGCTCTCTTCTCGCTGCTGCCAACAGGAAGAAGGTACAGGAGCCTCAGGTCTCACACCACCATGTTCAGGAACAGTTATTACCCCTCAACCATACGGCTCTTGAACCAAAGGGATAACTTTATTCAACTTCACTTGCCCATCACTGAACTATTCCCACAAACTATGGATTCACTTTCAAGGACCCTTCATCTCATGTTCTTGATAGTTATTGCTTGCTTGCTTGTTTGTTTGTTGTTTGTTTGTTTATTTATTTATTATTCTTTCTTTTTCTTTTGGATTTGCACACTCTGTTATCTTATGCACACTGGTTGCCCTGTTGGAAATGGTCTTTCCAATGATACTATTATGGATTTATTGAGAATATCTGCAAGAAAATGCATCTCAGGATTGTATATGCTGACAAATATATGTGCTTTGATAGTAATTTTAATTTGAACTTTGAAATTTGATTTCTGGTTCCCTTGATAACCGTTTGGTCTGAAGATCTGCAGGACATGTTGAAAAGAATAGACAGCTTTGCTTTGTTGGGTGGACACAGAGGGATAGCGGTTAGTGTAACAATATTACAGCACTAGCTATAATATCAGGGTTCAATTCTTGATGCTGGTGTACCTTCTTCCCGTGGCCGAGAGGGTTTCCTCTGGCTGCACTAGTTTCCTCCCACGTTCCAAAGACAGCGAGTTGTGAGCATGCTATGATTTCACCAGAAGTGTGGCGACATTTGCAAGATGCCCAGCACAATCCTTGCTGATTTGATTTGACACAAAAGGGAATATCCCACTGTGTTGTTTGATGCACATGTGGCACCTTTCTTCTTTCAGACTCTTTCACTTCAGGAAATGATACACTGGCATTGGCTTATTATTGTCACATGTACTTAGATACAGTGAAAAGTTTTTTGTTATGCATACTATTCAAACTGATCATGCCATTGATGTAATTTGTTCAATATAATAACAAGCAAACAGGAGAAAATGGGGAATACAATATGTGAAAGCAGCATGTACTTTAAAGAGGCTTTTGGATTTTGCATACTTTGTTAAGGGTTCACAAATCTCCCAATTTCTCTGGAAAGAAACAGCATAGTTGCAGAGAAACTTTAAAAGCTTCACTCACCCACAGAACATAAGGATGTTGGTGGAGGAGGGGTCTTCAGTTAAAGGCACCGTCTGCTGTAAGCAAAGTTGTTCACAGCCTCCATTAAACCCATCAGAGCAGTCAATTCCTTTGCTGTGGTCAAAGCAACCGGAACCATCCCTCATCGGTCTCAAGCCCACAGGACACTGTAAACAAGAGAAATGTTGCCAGAATTTAGGTTCTATAATTTAGGGCATTTGATGGAATTAGCATTCAAAGATCCACATTTCCCTTGTTAAAGCAATAAGCTTGTTGAGCCTGGAAATAGAACTCATTCTGATCTGCAAAGCATATATATAAGAGGCTTCCCTTGTTTAAGTATGATAGCCACCATTTCCTGTTGAATTGCCAACCAACTCTGATTCATCCTGATGCAGCTAATGTTTTCAATGATGTCACTTAGAACCATAGAACCATAGAACATAACAGCACAGAAACAGGCCTTTTGGCCCTTCTTGGCTGTGCCGACCCATTTGTCTGCCTAGTCCCACTGACCTGCACCTGGGCCGTATCCCTCCAAACCGCTCTCATCCATATACCTGTCCAAGTTTTTCTTAAATGTTAAAAGTGAGCCCGCATTCACCACTTCATCTGGCAGCTCATTCCACATTCCCACCACTCTCTGCGTGAAGAAGCCCCCCCAATGTTCCCTTTAAACTTTTCCCCCTTCACCCTTAACCCATGACCTCTGTTTTTTTTCTCCCCTAGCCTCAGTGGAAAAAGCCTGCTTGCATTCACTCTATCTATACCCATCATAATTTTATACAACTCTATCAAATCACCCCTCATTCTCCTATGCTCCAGGGAATAAAGTCCTAACCTATTCAAAGGCAACATGAGTGAATCTGCAGATGCTGGAAATAAATAAAAAACACAAAATTCAACCTATTCAACCTTTCTCTGTAACTCAGTTTCTCAAGTCCCGGCAACATCCTTGTAAACCTTCTCTGCACTCTTTCAATCTTATTAATATCCTTCCTGTAATTAGGTGACCAAAACTGCACACAATACTCCAAATTCGGTCTCACCAATGTCTTATACAACCTCACCATTACATTCCAACTCTTATACTCAATACTTTGATTTATAAAGGCACATGATGGGATTATCTTCTTTTCCATCTGACTGAATGGGATGCAGAGCAATAATATACATCATGACCTTAACTTGTAACTCCTTGTTAAAAATAAATGATTCCTGCGCCAAGCTACCTGGGAGAAGCAAATTAGAGGGGCTTTACTGGGACTCTTCTTCTCAGCCCTGTTCTTCCATCAATTTCCGTACCATTATCCCCTACCCCTAACTTCCTCCCTTGGTTTTCCCACTTTTCCATCTTAATCCCTTTCCTCTTCCTTTCTCTTCTGACACCTCTGCTTTCTCCCCTCACAGTTGCCTGCTGCTTGCTCTTTCCAACGCGGTGGCACTTCGCCAAATGCTGCCTTGAATATTAACCCTAGTGCTAATTCACTAATGCATTGATGCTAATTCATCAGCATTGCAGGGCCTCCCGCTGTGTATTGCAGCCACACACAATGCAGAGTACTGTGATCTCTCTGCAGAGTGGCAACCCCTGGTCTCCCAGTGGCTTAGAACTTGATATGAGTCAAAATTCTTAGTGTGGTATGGGCTGAGCATACACCCACTAAAGATAAAGTGCACCTGCTTCCTCATGTTGTTTCACAGCTGCTGTCACTGTCATGGAAAATGATCCTTAAGGTTGAGCCCTATTTCTCATGTGTCCTCTAAGCAAGACAAAGCAGCTAAGATCCCCCACAGGCAGCTGCCTATGGGTACCTTGTAGATCATACTTTAATATAACAATCAAGAGATCTCAAAGTGGACTTTCTTAATTTCATGATATCTTGGAGGATTTCTGACTAACCAGTATTTCTAAACACGTTGTGGTTTGGCTATTGCCTCTGAAATAGTTCCTTACTCAAACAACATTGCTAAACACAATCCTTCTTTATATTGTTTAGGTATTTCCCCAGTAATGATTTCTCAGGCAAGCAACATTGTGATCAATTTAAGGAATTCTTCAGCATTGACGCCGATAAATCAGTGCAGGAACTATTAGAGGTAGTTTGGCACCAATTATCATCGTGCCAACCCTCCTGAGATAACACCTTTGTCGAAGTGTGTCAGAATGTTGATGGTATGTTTATACTTTACTGATACCAGACAAAAAGAACATTCTATGAAAACATAATGTACAAATGAGCAGCTTGCTCTGCCATTCAATAAGATCAGGGCTGAACTCAGCAATCTCCTTGCATATCTGGGATCTAACTACTACTTCCATCATCCTTTGAAGAAGATATTTTAGTCTCCCAACCCTCTGAAAAGAGGAAAATATCAGTTAATTTCTTTTATAAATGGGTGAGCCCTCATTTTTAAACAATCCTCCCAGTTCAAGATTATCCGACAAGAGGAAATATCCACCCTGTCAAGACCCATCAAGATCTTTTATGGTTCAATCAACCCACTCTCAGTTTTCTAAAAATTTTTGGATATGTTGTCCTTCAAAAGAGAATTCACCCATAGCTTAGTAAACCTATGAACTGATTCCAATGAACTGAAACCACCTGTTCAGCATCCTCTTTAGACTTCCTACCATCAGGCAGGAGACTCCAATGCACAAAGACAAGAACGGTCAGGATGGGAAACAGCTCCTTTCCTCAGGAATTCCTTTCCTGGAGTTCATTAGGCTTCTGAACTCCCTGCTGTATCACATTTGAAGTATTGGTGGGTAATTTATACTGTACTCTACAATATTTAATTTTAACCATATAACAATTACAGCATGGAAACAGGCCATCTCGGTCCTTCCAGTCCGTGCCCAACGCTTACTCTCACCTAATCCCACTGACCGGTACTCAGCCCATAAGCCTCCATTCCTTTCCTGTCCATATACCTATCCAATTTTTTTTTAAATGACAAAATCGAACCTGGCTCTACCATTTCTACTGGAAGCTCGTTCCACACAGCTACCACTCTCTGAGTAAAGAAGTTCCCCCTCGTGTTACCCCTAAAACCTTTGCCCCCAACTCTCAACTCATGTCCTCTTGTTTGAATCTCCCCTACTCTCAATGGAAAAAGCCCTATCCACGACAACTCTCTCTATCCCCCTCATAATTTTAAATACCTCTATCAAGTCCCCCCTCAACCTTCTACGCTCCAAAGAATAAAGACCTAACTTGTTCAACCTTTCTCTGTAACTTAGGTGCTGAAACCCAGGTAACGTTCTAGTAAATCTCTTCTGTACTCTCTCTATTTTGTTGACATCTTTCCTATAATTTGGTCTGGGGAAACGATGTCTCATTTTAACAGTAGACATGTAAATGACAATAAACTGGACTTGACAATGCTCTCCTTGTGTTTCTTCCAGCTGCTGCAATTTCCTCCCACTTATCAGAGGTGTGGAGGGTGATAAACCAAACTGGCCACTGTCAATTACCCCTGTGGTGCAGCTGAGTGGTAGAATATGGTGGAAGCTGAGGGGAATCAAATAAAGCAGGATCAGTGAAGGATTTGTGTAAAAGGGTGCTAGTTGGTTGGCACAGACATGGTGGTCAGAAGAGCCTGATTCTGTGCTGTATGACTCAAATCTGCTTTCTGTTTGGCAGTAGAACATGCTGTTCTAAAGTAACTATTCTGAAAATTCTCCTTAAACCTCTCATTTAGGCCAAATTCTGATTTTTCCAGTGCAGTTCAGATTATAATCCCCTTTGATTATCATTATATTTTTCAAACTCCCATATCTTATTTTGCACTCCATCCACACCATCCAGTGAAACTTTCACTATCGCAAGATTAATATTTACCAACAGCAATGATGCCCCACATATTTCCGCACAAACTAAATTACACCAGTTGGCACCAAATGACTGAATTTGTAATTACAAAGATTTAATGAAGCAAGAGCTGTCATCAAACCATTATCACAAAACCAACAAAGGGATTTAATCATCACCCTGGATAACATTAGAACTACAATCATCATTATGTACTAATTTGGCATAAATAAAATACTCAAGAGCTTTTATATAGGACTGGCAACTAACAGTTTCCATGTGGTCATTGTGCTCATTGAAGTAACATCAGATTATAATATCAAACAACTGTGCTTGTGTTACCCATTCTTATTCTGTCAGACCTTGTAATACACAGTGTCAGAGGCTTAACTGGGTGATCAGACAGTTAATTAGTTTCACTTGTGAGCCTCCCATTATGACAGGCTTGGGATTTATGTTGATGTCAAAGTTTGTCAAATTCACTGAATTATTCCTGTCAGCTATGTTCAATTCAAAGAAAATGATGCCAGATATTTTCATCCTCATGTGATCTTAATGCTATTTATGATAAATGGAATCAGATATTATAATACCGTGAATCAGAAATTCTAATCTTGGTGATTTAATAAGTCACTGATGAATCTATTTTAAAATGAACTAAGATAGGCAGCGAATCAAATTTTCGTTGATCTATTGAACATATTATAGATTTGATATTTTTTGAAGGCAGAGTTGTTCACTTGTTCACTTTGGTTAGTTCTGGTCTCAGTGAAAGCAAATGGGAAATGAATATTACAATCCTAATTCTGTGAGTTAGAAGAAATGCAAGTGTGGCTCAGAGGTGAGAATCAACACTAAAGATATATTTTACCAGAAATGAGTATTGGCTGAGTTCTCAAACATTGTACTGCCATCCAGCATAGTAATAAAATGATCAGAAGAATTTGAAAATTGCTCAAGTTAACTATTCAATGATATAAAGAAAACCAAAAGTAGATATTGACAATTTCCCGTTTGCATTACAAGTTAACATTTCCTTTAAATACTTCTTGTATGAACTAAAAGGAGGATTATCTTGTAGCTTTATTTTGATCAGAATTAAAATCCAACTTGCTTCAAACCGCCCTATTGTGATGGGGGGGGGGAGGGGAGAAGAGAAAAAAGCCACAGAGGGGAGGATGGGTGGGGCAAGTAAGGTAACGCAAACAAAAATAATACAAATACATTGTAAATTAGATAAGGAAACAAAGGGGTATCAAAATCCTTTTGGATGATTCTTTCAACAATCCAATTCCATTGATGCACTATCATGGAAAAAGATCAAGATATGCATAATGGTGGCTCCTCTCCGTTCCACCTCAGAGACCAGACAGGACTTCGTGTTATCGGTTCCAAAGGTTCAGAACCCATTCAATACTGCACAGAATCACTGCTTCCACCTCTATGCTCAAATTGCAGGAGGGAGACCTTAACTAGGAATTGACTGTCTCAAAGGCAGGCGTGATGCCAAATGGGCCATGGATGATGATGATTCGAAATAAAGTTCAAGTTTAATTGTCAATCAACCATAAATGAACACCCATGAATGCAGTCAAATGACAAGGTGCAGAACACACATATAGCACATACTGTATAAGATACAAGCAATAAGATATAGTCACACAAAAAGTATATAGTCCAAGATCTTGAGTACATGAATCTGCAAAACAGCTTGTTTTCTGCTGAATGATCACTGATTACGCCCAAACCCTTTATTGCTGAAATCAACCAAGACATATTCACTCAACAATTCTAGCCATCGGGGAAGCCTTATGTTGTACATTACACTTCACACTTTTCTGACCTCTTAATAAGAATAAGAAAGATTTGCTTGATTTATTTTCTTAAATCTTTTCACCAGCCCCACCCTCCAGGTCATCACGAAGTTCTAATTCTGTGCTCTGCGTGGAAGCATCTTGGCACAACAGGGACCCTGCTCACTGCATGGAATTTACACCATTCACTAAATTATTTTGAAGCATTTTAAGTAATTAAAAATCAACTAAAAATCACCAGGAAGATTTGAATAATATGGTTTAACATGTAATGCTCAAGATTAAAAGATTAAAAAAAGAATTGATGATAGATAGATAGATAGATAGATAGATAGATAGATAGATAGATAGATAGATACTTTATTCATCCCCATGGGGAAATTCAACATTTTTTCCAATGTCCCATACACTTGTTGTAGCAAAAACTCATTACATACAATACTTAACTCAGTAATAATATGATATGCATCTAAATCACTAACTCAAAAAGCATTAATAATAGCTTTAAAAAAAGTTCTTAAGTCCTGGCAGTTGAATTGTAAAGCCTAATGGCATTGGGGAGTATTGACCTCTTCATCCTGTCTGAGGAGCATTGCATCGACAGTAACCTGTCGCTGAAACTGCTTCTCTGTCTCTGGATGGTGCTATGTAGAGGATGTTCAGGGTTTTCCATAATTGACCGTAGCCTACTCAGCGCCCTTCGCTCAGCTACCAATGTTAAACTCTCCAGTACTTTGCCCACGACAGAGCCCGCCTTCCTTATCAGCTTATTAAGACGTGAGGCGTCCTTCTTCTTAATGCTTCCTCCCCAACACGCCACCACAAAGAAGAGGGCGCTCTCAACAACTGACCTATAGAACATCTTCAGCATCTCACTGCAGACATTGAATGACGCCAACCTTCTAAGGAAGTACAGTCGACTCTGTGCCTTCCTGCACAAGGCAGGCATCTGTGTTGGCTAAGTTCTGAGATACAACTAATACTCTAACGTCTAGGGGTATTTGAAATGTCTTTCGAATTTTATATTGAAAGAAATCAATATTTGTGTCTCATCGGCTCCAAATTTGGGAAGAGTGCCAGCACTTAGATGTTACCAATAGTAATAGTAATACCAATAGTAACACCTAACTTACACTTGCAGTTAAACACAGAAGTTGGGAGCTTCTATCATTAATATGACATGAAAAAAGAAATAGAAGCAGAAATATGTTTTTTGGTTTCTTTTGCCTACTCCACCATTCAACAAGATCATGCTTCAGCTTTTAACCTATTTCTACCGTCCTGCAACAACTCCAAATCCATTGTTTCTTTTAATACACAAGAGTAATATGCCCTATCTTGAGGATACAGAGTGGTCCAGTTTCCATGGCTTCTTGGGTACAGACTTCCAAATACTTTTGACTTTCTGCATGTAGAAACATTTTCTCATCTCTGTGCTGAATGGCAGTGAAGACCAACACCTTCACTCCTATAAACAGTACAACTGAGATCCAAAACTGCATGAAATGCCCTTAAGATGCAAATATCTAATGAAGTAGACTATTCAGAAGGATTAAATGTTCTTATGAGTTACTTCATTGTATGTCTTACAATGTTCAGTGAGTCTACACTTTGGGAGAAAACTAAATACAAAGAAATCTTAACCCTTCAGAGGGAAGAGGAAAGAATGCCAGTCCATTGTGATGGGACACAGGCTGCCCGGTGATCGGCAGATGAAAACTACTGGGGGTAGGAAGATGGCGGAGAGTCTGGCAGATGATATGAGGAACTAGATGGAGAGGGGATGGTGGGCAGATGGAACCAGAAGGAAGGAGTGAATGGGAGGGATGAATAAAGGAAGAAACAAACTTGATGGATATTTGAGTGTGGGTGGGAGAACTGTGGGGGGCTGGTTTATCTGTAATTGGAAAATTCAATATTTCTATCACTGAGCTGTAGAAAACCCAAGAAGAATATATTCTTCTTCAATATATTCTATCTTCAAGGTCTTGAAGGTGACGGACATGTTGAATGCAGAACAGTTCTTGTAATAAAGCCTCAGAATTCTTTTGGAACTTAGTGTTCATTTTGTAAATTTATTTCCAAAATGGGTTGGAAAAATAGAAAAGCTACAGATCAATAAACTTGCAGAAGCGTGGTTGTTTAAAACTGGTTTTCTTATTGATCTTTGGCCAATGATTTCCATTGCTTGGAGCCAAATGTAATGAAAGTGAGTGGATTCAGTTCGAACAATTCTTCTTGATCTTTGCTTTTTTTAAATGGTACAATTCTCTGAATCAAAGATTGTCATTGCTATGCACGGACATTGCTGTGGCTTGATAGCAGTATATCATGGCCACAACAAGGTTGACATGACCCTGCCAAATTGACTGTTGAGTCTCAAATGTCACTTTGTATCAGTGATGATTTGCCAGTCATTCTCTTGCTTCTGAGTTTGAAGATGACAGTTTCAAGCCCCCACACTATGATGTTCATACCTTATCCAGGATGAGACTCTTAGAACTGGTTGAGTACAACCTTCAGTAGTCTTCTGAGTCCTCACCAACGACCATGCACCCATCTACATCAATCATGTTTGATCCTCCTCATATTCCCATCAGCTCACACTCAGCCTCTGCCACTATCACTGCACTCACACTAGGGGCAATTTACAGCAGCCATTAACCTTCCAACATGCAATCAGTAACATATGAGAGGAAACCAGAACACCATAAGAAAACCCATGCAGTTATTGAGGGAACATACAGTACTGCGCAAAGGTCTTAGGTACATGAAAAAATTTATGTAAGGCAAAAATGCTTTTGAAAATAATGAAACATTTCTAACTATCAAAAAATACTATAAATACCAGTAAACAGTAAAAAACAAAATCAAATCAATACTTGGCATGACCATCCTTTGCTTTTAAAACTGCATCAATTCTCTTAGGTAAAATGTCAAGCAGTTTTCTATTAAAATCAGCTGGTAGGCTGTTCCAAGCATCTTGGAGAACTTGACACAGTTCTTCTGCAGACTTTGGCTCTCTCCCTTACTTCTGTCTCTTCTGGTAATCCCTGACAGCTTTAATGATATGGATACATGGCTCTGTGGGGGCCATATCATCTGAAACTACATGAAAAATCTAGGATGCTTACAGTTTTTGCACAGTACTGTACAAACTCCACACAGGCACAGCACCTGGGGCCAGGTTGAATCCCTGTCTCTGGAGGTGGGAGGCAGCAGCTCAACTTCCTGGCTTTCTATACTACCCCAAAACATGAGAAAACTGCATCGTCTATTCCACTGTTGTTTGTAAATGCTAGGTTAAACCTAGTAAACCTTTAAACATGGTCTCAATAGAAGTAAATTGTCTGCTCAGTGGTTCAATGTCACAGCTACTTTATTGCAAGATGTTAAAGAACTCCTCTTAAATTACTAATAGTCATTGGCATCTGGGGGAAAAATACTAAACTTGAGTTTATCTCACTCAGATTTTTTTTAATTGATCATCTTCAAAATTGGAATGTCACTGTCACGCTAGCATTTATTTCCCCACCCAAAATCCTCTTTAGAGAGTGAAAGTAGTGAGGGTTGTTTGGAAGTATTCTGGAGCTATATGAATACAGCAGATATTAATTAAAACAAGAGCCAGTATTCAGTTCTTAAAAAATTTGTAAAATGCAAGCAGTAAATTGGAAGTAAAAGCACACCTTTGCAAATAAACAGTACCGCCTGTGGAGCACAGGGTGGCTCACCACCTGGGACTGGCTGCTCAAGAGAAGCAATGTAAAACAATGGGGTTATGTTAATTGTCACACATCAAACCTGGCAACATGGCTAAATTATTTGCACCATTATAAACAAGTTCACAGACGCTGGCAGAACAGACTAATATTATCACTTAACACATCAAATGGCTGACCTATCAATAATTGGAAGATCTGTGTACTCAGAGTCAGCCCAACCAACATTAATTCCAAGGACTTCAATGTTATCTCCATTGTCTTGTGTTCTATTCTATTATGTCTCTTCTTTTGGGTGGGGGATGTGCTCAAACAGGCAATGCATTGGTCATTCTGCCTCTCACCAAGATATGGAATATAAAAGGCAATTTAATCTTATAAGTGTTCATCCCCACTACTTGGCAGAACAGAGATAACATTGAAGTCCTTGGAATTAATGTTGGTAGGGCTGACTCTGAGAACACAAATCTCCCAGCTATTGATAGGTCAGCCATTTGATGTGTTAAGTGATAATAATAATCTGTTCTGCAAGCATCCTTGAATTTGTTTACAATGGTGCAAATAATTTAGCCATGTCACCAGGTTTAATGCATGTCCAATTCACATAACCCAATTGCATCTCTTGGCACAACGAGGAATATGAGTGGCAAAAGTATCACACAAAAATATCGAGCACACACTTTCATTTGTGGTAGTGCCAAAAAATGTACAGTCAATACTGGGTTTATCTGCCTGTGAGAGAATTTGGTGAAAAGAGTCTTAGTCCTGGATAGTGACACAGAGTCAGAATACAGTGACTTGATGAAAGAAAGAGAGAGAACAAAATTTGATTCCAATGCAGCAGAAGTAAAAGAAGTCATAAAGAAAAATCCCAGACCCATCCCTTTGTTGCCAGCATCTTACAAAGCATTGCCACCAACACCAAACTTGCTGGTACAGTACAATACTGATCTGAAGCCAAAGAGTGACAAGAATCAGGATCCAACTGAAGAAGTGAAAGCACAAGTGAAGGAATTGAGAAGTTTTATTGAAATGATGAAGTCTCAGCATAAAAAAGAGATTAGATAGTTATTGAATGAATAGCAATTTCTTTGCAAAGACCTCAAGAAAGAGCCAACTTCAGAGTTACAGTTACCGGTAATTGATGCAGACCAGACAAAACATGAAATTAATAATGAAACACAAAAACTGTGTGAACCACTTAGAAGGTCTACTTGTGTTCGTGAACTCCTAGAGACTGATAGAGACATGTTAAATTATGCACTTGTTTTGATTAATGTTTCTAATTGTTTTTCTTTTTAAGGAAAGGAAGATGTGGTGATATCACGTGTAAGAACGTGATTGGACAGAGTTCGGAGCACGCGCAGAAATGACAGAATGATCGAGAAACTTGTACGGTTAAAATGTGGTTGCTGGTTGCTGTTGTAAATAAAAGTTCTAGTTCTATTCTTCCAGAATAAGTTTCGTTATTGGAAACCCATGGTCCGTATAAAGAACACAACACTCAGTGCAGTCACATCTAAGTCTCTGTAATGAAGGAACACAGTCTAGGATCCTTCTGCTACTGCACACAGAGGATTAGGGATTGTGTGTGGAACACCTTTGAACATAAAAGGAGTATTAACTCAGAGAGCCATATTGTGGCAACATGGCAATGGAGCTATGTTTGTTAGTGCTTTTTACTCTCTCTTTAACATTTATGCTACGCAATGTACTGAAATGTGTGCCGGGGTGGTGATGTGTCCCTATCAAAGGAGGAGTAAGGCGCTCCCTCTCTCCGCTAGCCTGCAGGACTCCCTTGGGCAAGGGTTAGCACCTGCTTAATCCCCCCCCCCCAATCAGGATAAAATGAGGCCATGGGAGCAGGTGGTGGATGGCCAAACGAGCAGCTGGTGCATATCACAAGTCCAGGTTATGTGAGCACTGACACCAGGGTTACAATCTCTGAAGAGTATTGGATAATGCCTGGGGTCACCTGTCTTGTAAAGACACTGCCCAGAAGAAGGCAAGGCAAACCACTTCTGTGGAAAAACTTGCCAAGCATAATAATGGTCATGGACCATGATCACCCATGTCATGTGACACAACACATAATGATGACGATGAATGTGCTGAACAAGAATGTAAAAGTTTTTGGACTTGTTTACCTCCTGTATGTACTTTTAAAATCATGAATAGAGTCTATTTTGAAACATATAAATGAAAAATCAAGACTTTTGAATGTCCCCATTACAGATTCTGTGTGGCTCTATTCTAGTCAGTCAGAACAATGTCAGTAATTATTAAAACTAATTTTGGCAGCAGATGGCTCAGGACAAAATTTAAGAAATCAGAACGAAATATAAGGAAAAACAGACTGATATTGCATGAATGAATGGGGAATACTGCTACAGATGCAAGACCCTTCAAAAATCTTTAGTCTGAAACATTGAAAACATTTATCTTTCCTGAAGTGCTGCCTGACTTGCTGAGCCTTTCCAGCGTATTTTATTTTAGCTCATTTCCAGCATCTGTAATTCATTAATTTGCATGTACCTTCTGTATTTAATATCCTGCATCTCCGAATCACCTATAATAATCCATGCAGAAAACAAATATTGTATGTTTTGGGAGCACTTTGGCTGTAGTCTGCAAATAAACCATAACGTAAGCCACAGATTTGAATCTTAGAATATAATTGAGAAGCAGCTCTGGGAACAAGAAGATCAAGCAGACTGTTTAAATGGCCATGTTAAAAGGTTATGGGGCACTTTATGGAACAAGGACTACACCAACTACACTTACACATTCCGCATGTGTACACCAAATGAGACACCTCAATGCCACGGAAGGAAGACGTTCGTCTCATCAGCAAGTATGATTACCGCCGCTGTCTGTAAGAAGTTTATACGTTCTCCCTGTGACCGTATGGATTTGCAATGACCAATTAACCTAACAATTGGTATTTACATGCAAATTTGCTCATGTTTAGGCTAGGGTTAAATCAGGGGTTGCTGGGTGGCAGGGCTCGAAGGGCTGGTAAAGCCTTTTCCACATTGTATCTCAATGACGAACTAAAAGGATAATATGAATGACTGACAGAACATGTCTGAAATGATGCAGTCCCTAAGAAGCACGTTCATTTACAGAAAGCACATCAATTTAATTGTAGCTAAGTTTGTCCCTCTCTCAGTTTGAACTTACCAGCTTCTTAGAATCTCAGTAAGAGTACTACAGCACAGAGACAAGCCCTCTGGCTCATCTAGACTATGCTGAACTGTTACCGTAGATTCCGGATTATAAGCCGCTACTTTTTTCCCACATTTTGAACAGCTTTGAACTCTGCGGTCTTTAATCCAGAGCGGCTAATACATGGTTTTTTTTCATGCCGCCTCGTAAACATTTTGCCTCGTAACAGTAGACCAATAAAATTGATGAGTAGTCCAATGAAATTGTACGATAAATCAAGCGCACTTTCACAATTAAATTATTGTAAATCAGTCATTTGTACTCACCCTCATCAACATGGAAAATACTCGAAGAAAAGCAAGACCCGAGCGCGTCAGACCCGATTAGACCCGATCGCGTTACGCAAGTGCGTCAGACCCGAGCGCGTCAGACCCGATTAGACCCGATCGCGTTACGCAAGCACGTCAGACCCGATTAGACCCGATCCCGTTACGCAAGCGCGTCAGACCTGATTAGACCCGATCGCGTTACGCAAGCGCGTCAGACCCGATTAGACTCGATCGCGTTACGCAAGCGCGTCAGACCCGAGCGAAAACGCTGCTTTTAAGTTAAAGGCGATCAATAACTTTTCCTGGTAGGCTGCAGTATATATATTTTTACCAGTCTCTAGGAGATATTGGAATGTTGTTCGTGCTGTTCAGTAAAAAAGTATATCCAACGTAATTTGTGTTACCGATACGTATGTATATTTAAAAGTAGCGGTGCGGCCTAAAATCCGATGCGGCCTTTACAATTAAAAAATTGATTTTATTTCTAAAATTAGAGCCAGCGGCTTTTAATCAGGTGCACTCTGTAGTCCGGAATCTACGGTATTTTGCCTAGCCGCATCATAACCCTCCGCACCCCACTATCCATGTACTCATCCAAATTTCTTTTGAATGTTGAAATCAAATCACTTCCTCTGGCAGCTCTTTCCACACTTGCACCAACCTATGAATGAAGAAATTCCCCCTCAGGTTCCCCTTAGGTACTTCACCTTTTACCCTTCGCCTTTAGTTCTCGACTCACCAAATCTCAGTGGAAAAAGCCTGCTGATGTTTACTGATCAATACACTTCATGATTTTGTGCACCCCTATCAAATCTGCCCTCGTTCTCGTATCGTCCAGGAAATAAAGTCTTAACCTGTTCAAGCTTTCCCTGAAATGCAAGTCCTCAAGTACGGGTAACGTCCTTCAAGTTCAAATCAACTTTTAATACATTGAAATGCAGGTTATATATTTTTAAAAAAGCAGCATTGCTGAGTTATGAGGACATTTCCTGGCATTCCCTTTATTTTGCAACATTTGTTATTGGATATTCACAGAGCATTCGTTCCAACATACTTGGAAGTGGATATGTGTAAAGAATAAAATCTCAAGGTTCTTTTGCTGTCAGAGATTAAATTCAATTCAAGACCAACAACATCTCTTACAGATCAAGGATGAAATTATCCTTCAGCATTCCTAAACAACCAATAAGAGATAAGGTGCTTTTGATATGAATCACCTTGAATGAAATATGAGCATGCAGGTAAGTTTAAATGTCTAGTAAATGCATGCAAAGGGCAATGGTGAGGACATGCAGTGATTAATGGTTAATTTTTCCAATGGTTGACAAAGACCTGGCTGACTTTGAATGGGAATCAATGAAATCACATTCAATTAAAGTAAGAAAATAGCAAGCCAAATATTATTGGGTGTCATGGTAGCATAGTGGTTAGCACAATGATTTACAGCATCAGTGACCTGGGTTCAATTTTCACAGCTGCCTGTAAGGACTTTTTACGTTCTCCCCGTGACCAGATGGTTTTCCTCTGGGTTTTCTGTTTTCCTCACACAGTTCAATGACATACCAGTTAGTAAGTTAATTGGTCATTGTAAGTAGTCCCTTGATTAGGCTAGGATTAAATTGGGGTATTGCTGTGTGGCACGGCTTAAAGGGCTGGAGGGGTCTATTCTGCACTGTATGTCAATAAATAAATAAATACTATGCTAATCTTTATTTCTAGTGAACTTGAGTACAACATCTTACTGCATTTACATTGGCCCCTGTGAGACCACATCTAGAAGATTTTATATAAACCTGGTCTTCCTAGTTAATTGCAGATATTGTACATGTACAATGGAGGTAGTGTAGTGAAGGTTCACCATTTTACTTCCCAAGATAGTGACTTAACTTCTAAGGACAAATGCAGTGTACTGTCTTGAGTTCAGAAAAATGAAAAGTGATCTCATTAACACATGAAGCATTTTTATATGGGTTCAAGGGGTAGATACCATTCTGCGGCATATTTAGAGAGGTAGCTACCCATAATCATCACATCCATATAACCATAAAATTACAGCATGGAAACAGGCCATCTCAGCCCTTCTAGTCTGTGCTGAACGCTTACTCCCACCTAGTCCCACCGACATGCACTCAGCCCATAACCGTCCATTCCTTTCCTGTCCATATACCTATCCAATTTTACTTTAAATGACAATATCGAACCTGCCTCTACCACTTCTACTGGAAGCTTGTTCCACACAGCTACAACTCTCTGAGTAAAGAAGTTCCCCCTCGTGTCACCCCTAAACTTTTGCCCCCTAACTCTCAACTCATGTCCTCTTGTTTGAATCTCCCCTACTCTCAATGGAAAAAGTCTGTCCATGTCAACTCTATCAATCCCCCTCATAATTTTAAATACCTCTTTCAGGTTCCCGCTCAACCTTTTATGCTCCAAAGAATAAAGACATAACTTGTTCAATCTTTCTCTGTAACTTAGGTGCTGAAACCCTGGTAACATTCTAGTAAATCTTCTCTGAATTCTCTCTATTTTGTTGACATCTTTTCTATAAGCAGGATAGAACCAGATTACAGCGCACAGTGAGGACTGCCGAGCGCATTATTGGAGCCTCCCTGCCCTCTATTGTGGACCTGTACTCTTCCAGGTTGAAGAAGAGGGCGGGGAACATCATAAAGGACTCCTCCCATCCTGCGCACAGACTGTTTGATCTGCTTCCATCTGGTAAGCGCTTCAGATCCCTCCAGACTAAGACTAATAGGCACTGGAGAAGTTTTTTCCCTACTGCGGTCACTTTGCTGAACAGTTAACTGCCGGTTAACTGTCGGCTAACTATTACTTGGATTGCACTACCTGTATGTATAATCTATATTTTCATTTATATTTATCATTATTATTGTTATGAGCAGAGAGACAACATCTGCCGGAAGTAAATTCCTTGTATATGCATAGGTACTTGGCGATTAAAGTCTGATTCTGATTCTGATAACTCGGTGACCAGAACTGTACACAATACTCCAAATCTGGCCTTACCAATGCCTTGTACAATTTTAACATTACTTCCCAACTGCTATACTTATTGCTCTGATTTATAAAGGCCAGCGTACCAAAAGCTTTCTTCGCCACCCTATCCACATGAGATTCCACCTTCAGGGAACTATGCACCATTATTCCTAGATCACTCTGTTCTACTGCATTCTTCAATGCCCTACCATTTACCATGTATGTCCTATTTTGATTAGTCCTACCAAAATGTAGCATCTCACACTTATCAGCATTAAACTCCATCTGCCATCTTTCAGCCCACTCTTCTAACTGGCTTAAAACCCTCTGCAAGCTTTGAAAACCTACTTCATTATCCACAATGCCACCTATCTTAGTATCATCTGCAAATTTACTAATCCAATTTACCACCCCATCATCCAGATCATTGATGTATATGACAAACAACATTGGGCCCAATACAGATCCCTGAGGCACACGACTAGTCACCGGCCTCCAACCTGACAAACAGTTATCCACCACTACTCTCTGGCATCTCCCATCCAGCCACTGTTAAATCCATTTTACTACTTCAATATTAATACCTAATGATTGAACCTTCCTAACTAACCTTCCGTGTGGAACCTTGTCAAAGGCCTTACTGAAGTCCATATAGACAACATCCACTGCTTTACCCTCGTCAACCCTTCCTCGTAACCTCTTCAAAAAATTCAATAAGATTTGTCAATCATGATACCACGCACAAATCCATGTTGACTGTTCCTAATCAGAACCTGTCTATCCAGATTATTATATATACCATCTCTAAGAATACGTTCCATTAATTTACCCACCACTGACATCAAACTTACAAGCCTATAATTGCTAGGTTTACTCTTAGAACCCTTTTTAAACAATGGAACAACATGAGCAATACACCAATCCTCCAGCACCAACCCGTTTATAATGACATTTGAAATATTTCTGTCAGAGCCCCTTCTATTTCTACACTAACTTCCCTCAAGGTCCTAGGGAATATCCTGTCAGGACCTGGAGATTTATGCACTTTTATATTCCTTAAAAGCACCAGTACTTCCTCCTCTTTAATCGTCATAGTTTCCATAACTTCCCTACTCATTTCCCTTACCTTACACAATTCAAATTCCTTCTCCTTAGTGAATACCAAAGAAAAGAAATTGTTCAAAATCTCCCCCATCTCTTTTGGCTCCACACATTGCTGCCCACTCTGATTCTCTAAGGGACCAATTTTATCCCTCACTATCCTTTTGCTAGTAATATAACTGTAGAAACCCTTTGGATTTATTTTCACCTTACTTGCCAAAGCAACCTCGTATCTTCTTTTAGCTTTTCATATTTCTTTCTTAAGATTCTTTTTACATTATTTATATTCCTCGAGCACCTCATTTACTCCATGCTGCTTATATTTATTGTAGATCTCTCTCTTTTTCCGAACCAAGTTTCCAATATCCCTTGAAAACCATGGCTCTCTCAAACTTTTAACCTTTCCTTTCAACCTAACAGGAACATAAAGATTCTGTACCCTCAAAATTTCACCTTTAAATGACCTCCATTTGTCTATTACATCCTTCCCATAAAACAAGTTGTCCCAATCCGTTCCTTCTAAATCCTTTCGCATCTCCTCAAAGTTAGCCTTTCTCCAATCAAAAGTCTCAACCCTGGGTCCAGTCCTATCCTTCTCCAAAATTACAATGAAACTAATGGCATTGTGATCACTGGACCCGAAGTGCTCCCCAATACACACCTCCATCACCTGACTTATCTCATTCCCTAACAGGAGATCCAACACTGCCCCTTCTCTAGTCGGTACCTCTATGTATTGCTGCAATAAACTATCCTGCACACATTTTACAAACTCCAAACCATTCAGCCCTTTTACAGTATGGGCTTCCCAGTCTATGTGTGGAAAATTAACATCTCCCACAATCACAACCCTGTGCTTACTACAAATATCTGCTATCTCCTTACAAATTTGCTCCTCCTCCCTCCCCATTAGGTGGTCTATAATACACCTCTGTAAGTGTTACTACACCATTCCCATTCCTCAAATCCACCCAAGTTGTCCCCCTAGATGAGCCCTCTAATCTATCCTGCCAGAGCAGCGCTGTAATACTTTCTCTGACAAGCAATGCAACACCTCCCCTTCTTGTCCCTCCGATTCTATCACACCTGAAGCAACAAAATCCAGGAATACTTAGCTGCCAATCACACCCCTCCTGCAACCATGTTTCACTAATAGCTACAACATTAAATTTCCAGGTATCAATCCATGCTCTAAGCTCATCCACCTTTCTTAGAATGCTCCTAGCATTAAAATAAATGCATTTAAGAAATTCTCCACCTCTTACTCTCTGTTTATCTCTAACGGTGTAAACAACTTTACTATCTTCTTTTTCTTCCTTCTCCCACACATCTGTTCCTACACTCTGGTTCCCCTCCCCCCTTGTATCTAGTTCAAATCCACTGGAGCCTCTCCACATTGATGAATATGCAGGATCGGTGAGTGGCTACATAAGAAAGTGTATTGAGGACATTATCATACTAAACATTACATTGCCAGGGCTAATCAGAAACCATGGCTGACTGCAGAGCTTCATGCTTAGGGATTGGGACGTTGCCTTCATATTGGAGGACAGGATTACAGTAACATCAGCAAGAGCTGTACTTTTCCATGCCATCAGGAAGGCACAGCATAAGTACACACAGAAAATGCACAGACACCTTTGTGACACCAGGGACACATGGCACATGTGGCAAGGTATTCAAACCATAACCAATTGCAAGTCCACCCTACACACTGACAGTGACATCCTCCCTTCCTGATATGCTGAATGCTTTCTATACTCGATTTAACCAATGGAATGATGTGACACCCAGAAAAGATCCCTTCCTTCCTGAGGAACAGGCACCCTACCTGGCCGCAGGTGAGGTGAGGAGGACCCTAGCGAGGGTGAACTCATGCAAAGCCAAGACCATTGTTGCGGATCCCTGCCACCTGTTCCATAATCTGTTTGACCCACTATTGGCAGGAAGAAGGTACAGGAGGGTCAGTACTAGGACTGCCAGAGTGGCTAACAACTTCTTCCCTCAGGCTATGAAAGTATCGAATACCCAGCCACCACTGAGATCTCATCCCTTGGACAGTGAGCTGTTTATTCTTCTTTACTGTTTACCTGTGCTGCACTTCACTATTTTATTTTATATTTCATTAACTTATTTATAGTAAGATATTTTGGTTTATGTGCTGTGTGTGATATCTGTTGTGTGGGTGCATCATTTTCCAGAGGAACATTCCTGTGTTTGATGTACAGTCAGATAACATTAAATTGGTACTTGAAGTACGAGGATGATTTCTGTGCCAGTAAGACCATAAAATGCAGGAAACACTCACTAGGTTAGCAGAATATGGGTAAGTAAAAACACTTCATCTTTTGCAGCAATCTGCTGGAAGAACTCAGCAGGCTGAGCAGCATTGGTAAGAAGAAAGAAATTGTCGACTTTGAGTTGAAACCCTGCATCAGGATTGAGAGCGGAGAGGCAAGCTGGCCTCTCTATGAAACCCAAAACACTAACAACTTCTTCCCTCCCACCAAAGCTGCTCAACCCACTAAGTTCCTCCAGCGGATTGTTTGCTGCTCCTAATTCCACCATTTTCTAGTTCTTTGTGTCTCCATTTTTTTGACCTTTTCCTCACTGGGGTCTCCAGAACCAGGAAGCACAGCCTCAAAATAAGCGATTGCTCATTTAGTATGGAGATGAGAAGACTATTTATTGAGAGGACTGTGAATTTTTGGAAGTCTACATCTATGTGATCTGTGGAGTTTCAGTCACTTAGAGTATTCAAGAGAGAGATTGAAATATTTCTGAACGTTAAGGGAATCAGAGGATGTGAGGTAGAGTGCAGCAAAATAAGAGTGAGTTAATAATCAACCATGATGACGAGTGGCCTTGGCCTGACTGATTCTAAAGCAGAACATTCATGTCAAACTTCAACAGCCCTCATCAGAGTAAGCCACTTGAAAGGAAAAAAACTAACATCTAAATAATAAATATGGTTTACGAGGAACATTTATAATTGAAAAACACCAGAGGGAACTGAATCATATTGATTTTCATTACTCTTTTTGAAAACAGATCAGCATTATTTACTCTACTGAAGAACATTGAGAGACAAATTAATTCAATCTATCACACAGATGGAAAAAAAATGGCTCTTCCATTTTGTTCTGAGGGGGAGATGGGGAAAGGAATGAAAGCTCAATTACCCTTGGTAGAAAATCACCTAAATCTAATAAGAATATACAGCCCTATCAGCCTCGTGATGTTCAATATGCAAAAGTCTGCTATCATGCCATTCCATCTGAAAACCTGGAAGAATGAATCACTGTAGTAAACAGAGCATTGGAATTTCACAGAATTTTACCAGCTTCTGTCCCTGAAATATATAAACTGGTGATTCACTTCCCTGCAGTATTTAATTTCAATTATAAAAGCTCCTACCAGTTCTTGCCCCTAAAATGTACAACTGTCTTTACTCATATGCAGTGGTATCTTTGTGTCGAAGCGAGAAAGCTATGCCACAATGTCTATGGGATGGAACACGCAGCACCTCAATCTCAGTTTGCATGATTCACAGTGTTACTAATGTAACTTCAATAGTAAAGATCATTTAAGAGGCTGACCAATCAATTAAAACATTTCATGTCAATGTCACATAAGTACTTGTTCAGTCCCTCACAAGGAATTACTCTGAACAGCTTCAATATAAATTCAGAATCAACATCAGTCGAACAATGTAATCTCAATGCACAGCTGCTGTTTGCTGAACAACGTAATTTCTAGTGAAGGCAGTATGCCTGATGAATCATCTAGCTTCATTTTCGTAAAAATCTCCCTCAGTTGGTAAATATTTACAAAAAGTGACAAAAACAGAAAATGCTGGCAATACTCAATAGGTCAGGTTACACCTATGGGCAAAATATCAGTGTTAATACTTCAAGTAAAATGGTGGTATGTTCAGATTCAGTGGCCTCTTGGGGGCCAATCAAAGGTGTTTTTGTCTTTCTTTAAACATCTTTTTATGATTCCAGGACAATGCTGGACAATAAGAGCTGCTGGCAGATTATCAACTCGGTGAAAGACGCTCTTTAGTCAGCCCGAAACCTGATGGTCTACCAGCACATGGAGATGTCCGTGGGGGGAATGCTGCCGACTGGCACATTCTCGGCTGCAGGAGTACGTGCTGAGGGATGCACTCAAACTCGGTGCAGCCACCGCAAGGGCCCGGTGGGGAAGGACCACAGTTTAAGGGCCTTCTCCCGCAGGAGTCGAGGGGTAGGGGGCCGGGGTGTATACCCCTCAAAAAGGGTATGTAAACATGGAATAACAGAGTGCCACGTGAGTGGCGAGAAGTGTGGAAATGTAAAGAGCGCAATGGAAACATTTGTAAAGGATTAAGTGTCATTGAATGGTTATTGTATATAATTTTATTTTTGAATAAAATATATTTTGTTTAATAAAAAATGCTGGACAATAAGAACCACGTACCACATCACAAATTGCTTGATGGCAGAAGAGCTGGACCAATTGCAGACCATGTTACTGCCTAGTACAGGGAGGCATCAGAGTCAGTGCAGTTCAATCAATGGAATAAGAAGTTGGAATACATTTTGTGCATACATATGTTCATCTGCAGACTGCTGAGAACTGTTTGGTCTTGCTGATAATACCCATGCACCATCAACTTACAGGACATGTCACTCAGGGACTTGAGAAGAAAAAAAATATATATTTAATTTTGTATGACTATATGTTAACTTGCTATCTTATATGTGCTGTATGTACCTTATGCTGTGTATGGCAGTTGGTACAGTGTTTTGCACCTTGAAGGATGGTGTTTCGATGGACTGTATTCATGGATATTCATGTGTGGGTGAAATGATAACTAAACTTGAACTTTAACTCGATCTGACAAAGTACTTTCAACCTGAAACATTAACTCAGTATTTCTCCCCACAAGCTGCAGGGTATATCAAGTATTTTCTGTCTTTATTTCGGATTCCACAGCATTCGAACTTTCTTTGATTTTTTTTCATTCACTTTTTGAATCATAGTTTAAAAAAAGGTATTTAGTTAATTTAATGTCCCACTATGAAGGGCTTTGCCCAATATACTGAGGAGTAGGGAACACATCTGGAAAACTTCCAGGTTTACTTCCGATAACTTCTCTCCCCACTGCTGCTTCTCTCGGTTTCCATTCCCCATTCTGGTTTCACTCTTACCCCTTCTCTTCTCCTCACCTGCCCATCACCCCCCTCTGGTACCCCTCCTGCTTCCCCTTCTCCCATAGTCTACTACTCTCTTCTATTAGATTCCCTCTTCTTCTGCCCAACTCCCATCTTCTCATTTCATTGCTCTTCCCCCACCCACCCACATTCTCCCTCACCTATCATGTGCCAGCATGTACTCCTTCCCCTCCTCCAACTTCTAATTCTGGCTTCTGCCCCCTTCCTTTCCAGTCCTGATGAAGGCTGTCAGTCTGAAATGCCGACTGTTTATTCCTCTCTCTAGATGCTGCTTGACTTGCTCAGTTCCTCCAGCATTACTTGTGTGCTGCATCTGGAAAAAAGACTTTTTAATTCCCCTTAAAGTCCATGAGAAATATTTAAGTTGAGCCAAGTTTTGATATTACGGTCAAACTAAGCAAGTGCAACAAATAAAATGGAAAATTTATCAGGATAACTCGCACGACTCGTGACAGAAAGACATCTTTGGAAATGTATAATAAATGTAACACTTACCCAACAGGCTGGTATATGTCTAGGGGAAAAGGAGATCCAGCCACACACCAACCCACCTCCCGTACACGCAGGTGCTGTGAGAATCGCGTTTATGCCTCGCGCCCGCCAACAGTATCAAACCCACAACAAATACCGGTATGAAATACACTTTAAAGAGTTTACTAAAATTAAAAGAGTATTAGGCAATACAATATATATATATATACAAGAAAAAAACAAAAGGCGCCAACTTATCAAAGTTCAGTCAGTTTAGTGCACTCGTTGGAGCTCAAACCAGCGAACCATTCGACTCCTCGTCGCTTGCCCTCCCGACTTCCACGTCTTCCACCTCAGACTCCCCGGTGGTCTTCCGAGCGCACGTCCTCCTTCCTCGGCGTCTCCCTCCCGACTCCCTTCACTCCCAAGCCCGTGCAACCCCTCCCCCAAGTTCCCAGCCTCACAAAACACAATAACATTCCCCATTGATTAACAAATGAATACAATTACCATATCAGCCATTCTAAAGCGAAACAACGGCGAGAGAAACATTTAACAGACAAAGAAACATTCCTACTCGTAACAAACCAAAGAAGCCCTTTTTAGTAACATACACAGGACATTGTACATAAACATGAGAAACTCTGCAGATGCTGGAAATCCCAAGCAACACACACAAAATGCTGGAGGAACTCAGGCAGCATCTATGGAAAAGAATGAACAATTCATGTTTCAGGCTGAGACCCTTCTTCAGGACTAAGAAGGAAGGGGGGAGGTTGCCAGAATAAGATGGTTAGGGAAGGGGAAGGATGCTGGTTGGATGGTGATTGAGAAAGTGACCCTAGGAGAAGGAGAAGGGGAAGGAGGTGATGATAGGTAGGTGAGAAGAGGTAAAAGGTCAGAGTGGGGAATAGAGGAAGAGGGGAGGGGGTAAAGTTTTTTTTTAACAGGGGGAGAAATCGATTCATGCCATCAAGTTGGAGGCAAGCCAGATGGAATATAACGAATTACTCTTCCACCCTTAGGGAGGCCTCATCTTGGCACAAGAGGAGGTCATTGATCGACATGTCGGAATGGGAATGGGAATTAAAATGTCTGGCTACCAAGCAGTCCCGGTTGAGGAGGACAAAGCGGAGGTTCAGCATATGCTGAGTTCAGGACAATTCTACCGTGTGCTTTTACTGAATGGAGATTGCACTGTACGATTACCTGGAGAAGGTGAGTCACCAATTTTGGAAATATTTACAGAACTCTAAGAGGTTGGATGGATGAAATAAATAAGCTAAATCTAATCTGGTGACTCAGGTGGTAACTATACATGGAGCCTGACTGTATCTGACGTACACTATGAGCAGCAAATAGGTCCACTCTTGCCGATATCATAATAGTCCAGCAGTGACCTCCACTCAAAGCTATAATTGACAGTACTACATCAATGAATGTGATGACAAGCAGCACTTATAAACGATTATCCACTAAAGCACTACTTGAGAAGTCCAGATTTAGTTTACTGGTCTCTTAATCAAGTCAATTTTCTGTCAAAGTGTTCAGTTCTCTTGTCATACCTCAGACACGACTGAGAAACAATTCAATTTATGCATAAAACTGCACAATGAGAAACTGAACTGCTCATCACCCTTTTTTTTAGCACTTTGCAAATAGAAATAAATTTAAATCAGAGTTAATTGCTCCTGCAATCATTTCCGGAGGAAACATGCCAATCTGAAAATGGTTTGCTGTCATGAGTCACCCTTGTTATCTTAATGAGATTTCAACATCAGGGATGTAGAGGGTGACATCATTCCTTGTACAACATTGCTTTCTTGGGAAGATTTGTCTGAGGCAGTGGCTCGCTGAGTATATTGTGCTGCAATACACTATGTTCTTTGAGCAGTTGATGCCAGTTTGTGGAGGGAAATAAACAGTCACCATTTCAGCCTGAAGTATTCCCTTCCTGATAGGCTGCATGACCTGTTGAGTTCCTCCAGCAAATTGTGTGTTTTGCTCAATACTTCCAGCATCTGCAGAATCTTTTGTGATCCCTGCAGTTGGGAAAAGGGTCAGTGTGGATGTGGTGGGCTAAAGGGCTCGTTTACGTCCTTTGCAACTCGATGATTCTTCTGAGAGAGTGGGAGCAAGAGGAGACCTATATTCTGAAACCATTTAACATTTGGCTAACCACTGACACGTCCATGTTTTGTTTTGAGCATGGTGTGTATTATATATGCTTAGCTGCATGCACCATTGCTGCTTTGCAGCATCTAGCTTAGGTTCAATGGCCTCGGAGACATCTTTCTATGATTCTATTTGACTAGACCAATTCTACAGCAGCCATTCTAGAGATATTGAACTTTCTGGATAGAACATGGAGGAAAATCTGAGGAGGACTTTACAATTCTAAAGAAGGCGGCTCTGTTTTCCTTGTGGAATGCATGAACCCTTGTCAGCTCATTACAAACTCCTGATCATTCTCAAAACAACTTATCTCCATAAGCAGCGTGCAGACCATCCTATAAATCAAGAGGCAGGGACAGGAAAATCACAGACTCTACATCAAGCACATGCATTATTAGTCTAAAAAAACTAAAAATGTTCATTGGCACAGAGAGAAAAGAGGCAACATCTGTGTATCACGCTCAGAAAATCACTGTTCTTCAAACTGCTGCATTCCAGCATTGTGTTGCAAGGAACAAGAATATGGTAAACCTTCTTCTAAATGAATTTAATCATTTGTTTTTTAACATGCAAACCTAAATTATACTTCTCACATCACATTAAACCTTTTCACCAGCAGGCAACCGCTGAAGTATTTGGCAAAGGCTTCAAGGTAAATGTGATCTAGCAATTTTGTATTTCCGTTGCTATCTAATCTGTCTTCTACAAAAGAAAACACTTCTGTCTTTTTTGTTACACAGAGGTAGAAGTGACACAGTTCTTTTATTTACACATATTAAGGAGCTGCAGATGCTCACCTTTAAGCAGGAACGGTGAGGAAGAGATTTGCTGAAACACTGGCAGTAGCAGTTGCTATTCTCCAATGGGGACACATTTATATAGAAAAGGACAACCCAGGAGCAGTCTAGAGGATGTGGCTTCAAGATCTCGGTGAACAGATTTAGGACAGAAGATGAAGGGAAAAAACTGCTCTGCCCAGAGAACAGTGAATCTGGGGAATACTCGGCCCAGGGAAGCTGTAGAGCCTAACCTATTAAACATATTTAAGACACAATCAGAGTTTTTTTTTGCATTTCAGGGAAATTGAAAGTTATGGGGAAAAGGCAGAGCGGTGGAGCAGTGTCCACGGCCAGATCTGCCATGATATTATTGAATAGCAGAGCAGATGTGAAGGGCCAGATGGCCTAATTCTGTTCCTACCTCTTATGTTCTTAATGACCTTTAGGCCACGATGACTGCACAGTATACAAAGGCAGATTAAACTATGACTCTTCTGCTTGCACATGATCCATATCCCTCCAGTCCCTGCATCTTCAGGTGTCTATTTAATAACCTTGTGAAATTCAGTCACATATCTGCTTCTATCACTACCCTGACAGCCATACACCTACCACTCTCCCTGTAAAATTACTTAGACCAGAAGACCATAAGACATAGGAGCAGAACTAGGCCACTCACCCCATTGAATCTTCTCCACCATTCCATCAGAGCTGATTTATTATCCTTCTCAACCCCATTTTCCTTCCTTCTCCTCATAACTTTTGATGCACTGACTAACCAAGAACCTATCTACCTCTGTTTTAAATATACTCAATGACTTGGCCTCCACACCCATCCATGGCAATGAATTCCACACATTCATCACCCTCTGGCTACAGAAATTCCTTCTGATCTCTGTTCTAAGTGGACATCCCTCTAGTCTGAGGCTGTGCTCACTGGTTCTAGCCTAACTCACTACAGGAAACATCTTCTCCACATCTACTTTGTCTAGGCCTTTCAATATTCAATAGGTTTCAAAGAGATCATACGTCATTCTTATAAACCAGTGAGCAAAAGCCCAGAACCATCAAACGCTCCTTCTATGTAAACTCTTTCATTCCCAGAATCATTCCAACAAACCTCCTCTGGCCTCTCTCCAATGCCAGCACGTCTTTTCTTAGATAAGAAGTCCAGAAGTGCTCATAATACCCCAAGTACAGTCTAATTCCTTATAAATCCTCAGCATCACCTCCTTGCTCTTGTATTCTAACCCTCTTGAAATGAATGCTAACCTTGCATTTGCCTTTCTTACTAATGATTCAATCTCCAAGTTAAATTTTCGGAAAGCTTACACAAGAGTCACAAGTCTCTTTGCAACTCTAATTATTGAACTTTTTCCCCATTTAGAAAATAGTCTATGCCCTATTCCTTTGACCCGTGCATGACCACACATTTCCTTACAATATATTCCATCTTTCACTTCTTTGCCCATTGTCCTATTTTGTCCAAATCCTTCTGCAGACTCCCTACTTCCTCAACACTACCTGCCCCTCCACCTGTCTTTGTATTGTCTGCAAAGTTGGCCACAAAGCCATCAATTCCATAATCCAAATTGTTGACATATAAAGTGAAAAGAAGTAGTTCCAATACTGACCCTGCATACACCACTTGTCACTGGCAGCCAATCAGAATATGCCCCATTTATTCCATCCCCACTTTGCATCCTGCCAATAGCCATTCATGCTAGTATCTTTCCATAATCCATGTTTTAAGCTCTTATCTTGTTCAGCACACTCAGATGCAGTACCTTAATGAAGATCTTCTGAAAATCCAAGTAAACAACATCCACTGACTCTCCTTTGTCTATTCTGCCTGTTATTTCCTCAAAGAATTCCAAAAGATTTGTGAGACAACATTTCCCCTTAAGGAAACTGACTTTGGCCCAATTTACCATGCGCCTCCAAGTACCCCAAAACCTCATCCTTGATAATGGACTCCAAAATCTTCCCAACCACCGAAGTCAGGCTAATTGGTCTATAATTTTCTTTCCTCTGCCTCCTTCTCTTCTTAAAGAGTGAAGAATCATTTGCAATTGTCCACTCTTGCGGAACCATTCCAGCAACTAGTGATTCTTGAAAGATCATTAATAATGCTTCCACTATCTCTTCAGCAATCACTTTCAGAACCCTGGGTGTCATTCATCTGGTTCAGTTGATTTATCTACCTTCAGACTTTTCAGCTTCACAACCATCTTCTCTTTAGTAATGGCAACTACACTCACATCTGCCCCTGGCACTCTAGACATACTACTAGTGTCTTCCACAGTGCAGACTGATGCAAAATACTTAATAAATACATCTGTCAATTGTTTGTCTCCCCCCCCCCCCATTACTACTTCTCCAGTGTCATTTTCCCAGCAGTCCAATATCTACTCTCACTTTTCCTTTACTCTTTATATTTCTGAATAAAACTTTTGGCATCCTCTTTGATATTTTTGTTAGCCTAACTTCATATTTAATCTTTTCTTTCCTTCTGGTATTTTTAGTTGCTTTCTGTTAGTTTCCTAAAGCTTCCCAATCCTCTAACTTTCCACTAATTTTTGCTGTATTATATGATCCAAGTCCAAGGTGGCGGCATGACGCAGCTTGCAGTGTCCACTCTGGAGCTGATATCTGTATTTGTTAAGCGGGGTGCCGTTCGCAATCCTAATCTGATGAAAAACGGACGTGGGAGCACGGAGGAACATCTGGAAATCTCCAGTAAGGCCTTCTTCGTTACTGTTGCTGCTGTGAGGTCCGGGTCTCTGCTGAGAAGAACAGGCCCCCAGTCCTCGGGGTCGCGTTGCTGATGGCCAATGGCGAGGGCGTCTTAATGCGCTCGGCAGAGGATGGTGCTCGGAGAAGCTATGCCGGAGGGGATGGTCGGAGGCTTGGAGGTTCGACAGACTTGGAGTCCGCTGCAGTCTGGGCTCTTTCATTGTATGCTGCGTCTGCGAAGCTGAGTCCGGCGGCCCCTTGGAAGTCCTTAGCGGGGGTATTCCCTTCTGCTACCTGCGTGGGATGACAAGTCTATCGGGACCCTGAGGACTTGTGGAAATTGTGTGGTGGTTTCTTTTGAACTTATAGTCTTTTAACATTTTTGGACTATTTTTACTGTGCCCATGGTCTGGTTTTTTTAAAAATCAATTATGCTATTGTTTGCACTGTTGTAACTATATGTTGTAACTATGTGGTTTTGTGCAGGTCTTGTAGCTTTAGATTTTGGTCTTGTTTTGTCTGGTGGATTTGGAGCTCCTTTCCGGGGAACGTGCTAAGATGGTAGTGCGATATTAATACGCAGCAGCCTCTCCGGACTCTGGATTGGGGATTGCCAAATGTTAAATGGACTTTCTGGTGTAGTCTGTTTTGTCATATGCTTTTGTGATATCATTCTGGAGGAACATTGTCTCATTTTTTTAACTGCATTGCATTTGTGGTTTCTAAATGACAATAAACTGAAACGGAACTCTCTTTGGCTAGCTTTAACTTCCCTTGTCACTCATAGTTGTCTCTAGTGTCCCCTTCCTTTGGCAGCTCCTTTCTCATGCCTCCACAATTCCCTTTACTCCACTGTAATACTTGATATATCTGACTTTATCTTTATCTTTTCTACATATCCACATCTTGTCCACCTATCTCCTTTAAACTTGCACCCTTTCACCTTAAATACACATCCTTTTCCACCATGAAAAAAGATTCTGACTAACTAACTTATCTATGTCTTTCATAATGTTTTAAACTTTTGCTAGATCTCCCCTCAAACTCTGCTGCTCTCTGTTTGTCCAACCTCTCCTTGTAGTGCATGCCCTCTAATCCAGGCAATATCCTGATAAAGCTCTTCTGAGTCCTTCTCATAGCCTCCACACCCTTCATATAAAGAGATGACCAGAACTGACTGTAATACCCCAAATGCAGCCTATCCAGATTTTTATAAAGCTGCAACATAACAAGCTGAGTCTTAAACTAAACCAATGACTAACGAAGTTAAGTATATCATATGTACCATCTTATCAAATTGTGAGACCAAATTCAGGGAACTATGGGCATGGTCTCCAAAGCCCCCCTCTGCATACTGATAAAGGTCTTGCCATTAACTGTACCTTTACATCTGATCTTCCTAAGCCTAACTCCTAAAGCATTTCTGCATTAAACTCCGCTTGCCATTTCTCGAACCATATCTATAATTAATCTATATCCCACTGTATCCTTTGGCAATTTTCTGCACTATCTGCAATGCCACCAATCTTATACGACTTTGCCTTGACTTACATTTTATCATCTATTTCGTAATTTTTCCCCATCTACATCTCACATATTCCCATCTTTTTGTCCTTGTTCCACCTTTAAGTGTCACAACTCATTGTTCTTTTCAGATCCTTTCAAAATTTTACTCTCAGTTCTCTTTGACTCTTCTTGCCTTTTATCCAGATGTCATCCCTTCTTGGATTATTGTCCCTTACCTCCCCTATTCCTACTCAGATGCAGCTCATTCCTGCTCAGCCAATGCTTTTGCTAATTTAGTTGGGGCTCAGTTGCCACTTTATATTTTATCTCTCACTTTCCCTCTATTTTCCTCACTTTGTTTCATTATACTTCCCAAAATATTCCAGTACTCTGACGATACTCCTGGGTCTAAGTCCAAACCATCTATAGACACATTGAATTGAATGGAAACCTATCTGCACCTATCTCCACCTATCTGCATTTAACAAGTCTGTCTCTATCAAAGTTCGAAGTAAATTTATTAACCAAGTACATATATGACAGAATATCCTAGCCTCAGATTTATTTCCTTGCAGGCATTCACAGTAAGTACAAAGAAACACAACAGAATCAACGAAAACCTGCGCACAAAGATGGACCAAAAGCAATGTGCAAAAGACAACATATTATGCAAATACAAAAAGAATAAATAAATAAATATTGAGAACACGAGTGGTACCATTCAGCCAGATTTTCAATCATGCTCCTGACAACAACGGTATTGTCAGCAAGCTTAAATACGGCATTTTTAAAATATGTTCATTCTTCAAACAAGTGGCCTTAATTTTCAAACATGACTTCATATTTTGATACAAAGTCCTATGTTTTCTGAAGTTAATAATAAGTATTTTGTAACAGGAAACCTGAGCACAGTTTTCTTGCTTTGGAGAATGATTGTCATTCCACTATTAGTTCTCTGATCCCTGACCCAGTCGAACATTCCACATTGAAGCTTTTACATAGAAAACAGAACAGTACAAAACTGGACGGACCCTTGGGCCCACAATGTCCATGCTGACCATGATGTCAAATTGAACTGAATGCCATTATCAGATCTGTTTCCACTACCGCACCTAGCAACCAAATCTCTGTGTTTAAAACTTTCTCCATACATGCCTTATAAATCTCCCCCTTAAAATTATGCCTTTCTGTTCTCAACATTTCTATATTGAGAGAAAGATTCCAGCTGACTACACTATCTATGCCTGTCATAATTTTATAAGCATCTATCCAGGTTCCTCTTAGCCTCTGATTCTTCAGAAAAAAACAATCCAAGTTTGTCCAGTCTTTCCTTATAATTGATATCCTCTAAACCAAGCAAAACTCATTTAATCATCCTTCCTGTAGTGGGACATGTATTACTCCACATGTGGCCTAGCCAAAGTTTTCTCCAGTTAGGAACTTAATTCAATAAACAAAGGTTGATGATATGGAAAACTTAATTGTTCTTCTTGAGAGTGCTAGAGGGTAGTCAGTAACTAAAGATAATCAGGGATCTGAGCCGCTAACACCCTCATTACATTGTTACACAGTGTCGGAATCTTCTTGGTGCCAGTATTAAGCACAGCTCTTGTGTCAGCTGTCTCCTCATGGCTGCACACCAGTACTGTTGAAAAGAGCAACTCAGTGGTGAGCAATTCCGAAAGGCAACCTGGCTGACATTATTTCCTTTCCAGAGTATAGGCGCTAATGTCAAATGAAGAGCACTAAGCACTGGATCAAGATTTAGATGAATTCGCTTAGCTCTGAGGCAGGAAGTCATCAGTTATAATCTGATTAGAGAGCAAAGACTTGGATATGTTGCTTATTTGCATAACCAATGAGGAGAATAAAAATAAAGCTTGGCATATTTAACAGGAACCAAGATTTTCAAATATTGTATTAGCACTACATTGCAATTTCAAGGAGGGTAATTAACCATAATATCCAGAAACACAGATGTCAGTGAAGTTACTTATGCAGTAATAGATACTGAAATCATATATACATTTAACTCATGCTGGTGCTACTAAATTCTTTTTAATCATTGTAATCCTCATCTAGTGCATTACCAATGCAATAATGTTAAAATATTTAAGCACAAATAGAAGAACACAGAATTGACTATCAGACTCATGTGGATATTTATAAATCCAAATGTGTCGATAATGCATTTCTGACCAGCAAATGAAGTTACAAAAAAATATATTATAGTTAAATTATGATCTCTGCTAATTCACATAAGCGATGTGCGCCCCATCAACATATGATAGCTACCAGTAAATATAATCTGGTGTAATTTTATATTCATTATTATCAGAAATTCAAAATCATAACTGGCACATCATAAAACAATAAAGTGCAAAGTAGACAGCTTGGCTCGGAAGGTGTTGATGTTACATCCTTGTTACAGGAAAACTATCATCTGTTAATGCAAAGTTCAAAGTAAACTTATTATCAAAGTACATTATGTGTCACCATATACAATCTTACTATTCATTTCCCTGAGGGCATACACAATAAATCTTTAATTAGAATAACAAACATCATAGAAGCAGTGGAAGTCAGTACCAACTTGGGTATTCAACTGGTGTGCAAAAGCAAACAAACTGTGCAACTACAAAAAAAGAAAGAAATAATAATAAATAAATAAATTAGCAATATATAATGAGGATAGGAGATGAAGAGTTCTTGAAAGTGAGTCCACAGTTTGTGGGAATACGTCAGTGATGGGGCAAGTGAAGTTATTCCTTTTGATTCATGAACCTGATGGCTGAGAGGTAATAACTGTTCCTGAACCTGATGGTATGAGTACTGAGGCTCCTGTATCTTTGTCCTGATGGCAGGAGCGAGAAGAACGTAAGGCCTGGGTTGTGGGCATCCCTGATGATCGATGTTGCTTTCCTGCAACAACGCTCCACGTAGATGGGCTCAGTGGTGGTGGGGGTGGACTTTACCTGTGATGGACTGGGCCTTAACCACTACTTTTGTATGATTTTCCGTTCAAGGCATTGGTGTTTCTATACCAGACTGTGATGCAGCCGATCAAAATAGACTTCGCTGCATATCTGTCAATGTTTGTCAAAGTTTTAGGTGTCATGCCAAACTTTCACAAACTCCTAAGAAGGTGATAGCATTCAAGTTCTGCCACGAGCATTGAGCATCCTTCATTGATTTGTTTAGTCCAGAATTGCAACGTCACCTGTGAGATAGCTTTCCAGAGTTCACACTTGGACCTGCTATAATTTTCTTGGTCACCAGTCTCGAAAGCCTTTGATCTGGCAAATCTGCATGGCCCATCCAAGGTTTCCGGTTGGGGAAGACTGAACGACTTTGTGGGGACACTCACATCTGCAACTGCTTTTATAAAGCAGTGGGTAACCATGAAAAATCTGTACCACAGCAGAATGGAAGCGCTGTTTGGAAGAACCCTGTGGCTGTGGTCAGCTTGGAATAACTGCTGAAGGTGAGTCAAAGAAAGCAGTTCCCTCAAATAATGAGTAGGTGCAATGGGGAATATCACGGGAAGTGGCAACACCATTCTGGCTTCCCTCGTACTCCTTTTCCCCACCTGCCCATCTCCTTCCTGAGGTGCCCTCCTGTAGTTTACTGTCCTTGCCTATCAGATTCCTTCTTCTGCAGTCCTTCAGCTCCTCTGCCCATCACCTCCCAGCTTCTCACTTCCCCCACCCACCAACTCTCGCCCTCAGTTGGTGTCACCTATCGCATTCAGCTTGTACACCTTCCCCTCCCCCACCTGCCTACTCTGGCTTATTCCCCCATTCCTTTCCAGTCCTGAAGGGTCTCAGCCTGAAACTTTGACTGTTTATTCCTCTCCATAGAAGTAGCCTGGCCTGCCAAGTTCCTCCAGAATTTTGTGCGTGTTGAACATCTTCCAAGGTTTTTAATGGAAAACAGTGCAGTGTCTGACAAGCGATGTGTTCAATGGTCAATCTAAGGATTACTGCAAAAAATTCAGAGTCTATATCATGACAAAAGGGGGGAGATTTTTTCTCTACTGCATTTGGTAAATGCACAATGTAACAATGGATACACAGGAAACTCTGCTACTGAAAGTATTTCTTTAGACTTCAATGGAACCACATTTCTGAAGCTCAGAGAGGAAGAGAGGAGAAACGTCTGCCCCAATGACAGTAACATATTCTGATGAATAATGGTGGAAAAATGGACATATGAAGGACATTTACCAACAATATAACCTTTGATAACACAGCACGAAATCATTTCAATTATATTAAAACCATTTCCATTTATACAATGATAAAACTGGTCTGAACACCAAGAGCAATGGCACCAAAAAGACAAGAAGAAAAAATAAAGCAATGATTTGTTAATGGCAAAGAAAAATTGTGAGGTAACAGAGGATTGCAGTAAACAAGGAACACATGAAGCCCCGTATTCTCAACTTCAGTAGATGTGAACATCTAGCAGAAATGTTAGGGAAAGGTTAGATTGTCTGCACTTTTTTTTCTGCAACAAGGAATTTGAGGAGTGATATAAATCTACAGGATCATGAGAAGCTTGGACAGGGTGGACAGTCAAATCCTTTTCATACTATCAGGACGTTAAAAAAGTTTTAAAGTGAGAGGTAACACACACAAAATGCTGATGGAACACAGCAGGCCAGGCAGCATCTACAGGAAGAAGTACAGTTGATGCTTTGGGTCGTGACCCTTCGTCAGTGAGAGGTAGGTTGTTTTTACATAGTGAGTAATTAATATCTGGAATGTGAGGAGATGTTAGAATCTGATACAATTACTTTGTCTAAGAGGTAGCTGGACAGACACTTAAATACGTAATGCACAGTAGGATGCAAATAGGATTAGTGCATGTGGGCAGAAAGGATGGTGAGGATGTGAAAGGCTGAAGGGCTTGTTTTTGTGCTGTACAGCTCTGTGACCCCATGACTCTCTTAGTGTTAATTTTAATGATTCTGATAGGTACAACACTAACATAATTTAATTGATTAACTAATCAATGGACACATAGGATTTATAGCTGGTGTTTCCCCTGTTTTTAATAGCAGGAATGTAATCCAACACACTTGGAAATGTGAATGGATCCAAAGTTTGACAGTGAACAACAAACAAATGTTTATAAATGGAGTAAAAGCTGAGTCAGAACCATGGAAACAAAATTAACTGATTTCCTCCACTGCCCATCCACATTCTTCAAAATCACTATATCTTAGACCATGGCTCTGAGCATTTAGCATTTCTAACTTCGGACTCAAAATAGTTTCAGTATAAATCAAATTAAATTCTTGCTACTTCTTACTTTACTTTCCTTAGGCAACAGAGTGGAAAGACAACCACGGATTTCAATGTCAACAGTATGAATAATAGTGTCCATCTAATGACGGTGTTCAAAAAGAAAGAAGACAATGTCAGTTTAGTTAGTGCTAATGTTTGGGTTTAAATAAAAATCACAAATCCAATAGATGCTTTGGCCTCAGTCACTTGCTTCTGAATATGAAGCTAATGCAGCTATGGGTGGAAAAGCTGCTGAAACAAAATGAGGTTGCCCGCCTTATATCAGTGTTACAGAAATTGAAATCAAGTAAATTCCAATTAAACTTAAAGAAATGAATCAATTTAGTTAACTGAAGTTCTTCCCTGTGAACAATGGATTACTTGTGCCATTTAGCTACCAAGCCTAAGGCCTCATGAAGCTTTCTGCTGCTACTAGATTTTCATATGTAAAAACTGATTTGATGACTCATCATAATAATGGCTGATTTACCATTCAGGTTTTTAAAAAATAGCCTGACAATAGTACAAAAATATAACCTGCACAATACGTCATGAAATTTGCTGTTTTGAAATAAAAAGATAAAATGCTGGTAACACTCATAAGGTTAGGCAGCACATGTGGAAAGAGAACAGTTAAAGTTTCAGGTCGAGGACACTTTGTCAGAGTGAGGTTTATTTCAGATTCCCAGCACCTGCACTTCCTTATTTCTGTGATCTACAGCAAATCAATGTCCTTTCTAAATCCTTCCTAACTAAACCACAAATCTGTTGACTTTTTCCATGTTGCTGAGTTTTAAGTACAGTACTGTACAAACATCTTAGATATATATATATATATATATATATATATATATATTGCTAGGCTGCCTAGGACATTTGCACAGTACTGTATTTGTCAACATGGAGGAGTGCAAGTTTTAAATTTGGCAGAAATAAAGAATATTTGGAATGGCAAATGTTGAGCACTGCTACTCCTAACGGTGTGGAAGTTTTGGACAGGTGGCAGAGGAGTGCCAGGGTGGAGGGTGGTGGGGCTACAGACACACCCAACCCTGAGACACCAGGCAAGGTAATTTGATTCCAAACAATTGGATTATCAATCATTACAGAATGCCTCTCTGCTGCTTCCTACCCTCTCCCCTTTCCCTTCCCCTTTGCCCAACCATGATTCCCTTCTCACTGCCCCCTTTCCACTCTCAGTCCACAACAGAGACCCACATCAGAATCAGGTTTATCATCACTCAAATAGGTCATGAAATTTATAATTTTT
Organism: Hemitrygon akajei; assembly: GCF_048418815.1. Taxonomy (NCBI): domain Eukaryota; kingdom Metazoa; phylum Chordata; class Chondrichthyes; order Myliobatiformes; family Dasyatidae; genus Hemitrygon; species Hemitrygon akajei. Next base: position 155,063,388 of record NC_133130.1, on the reverse strand, counting down.
TTAAGGCAGCAGCGCAGTGCAATGCCTAAAATTACTACAGTACTGTGCAAAAGTCTTGGGCACCCTAGTTACATACAGTACATATGCCTTAGAATTTTGCATAGTACTATAGCCAAGTTCTGCCTGCAGTTTGTGTATGTTTTCATCAGGACCCTTATTTGTCTTCAGTAAGGAAATCTCCATTTCTTTTCCCAAAAGAGAGCAGATGGAGATTCTAAGCTTTCAGCTAGCAGCTCATTAGTCTTAAATTTAGAACCAATCTTGATAATTTTCCTTGGCCTTCATCCAACACTTCTGTACTTATTGTAATAAACTGTTTTAATATGAAAATATGCTCCATCATCTCACCAAAGTGGCAGATTAGGATATTACAGTTCATTGCACACCGTAGGTCTACCAATAAATGGCGACCCTTTGTGTGTTCAATGGTACTGCCCAATAATGAATTAATTCCATTAATGCCTGATTAACCAGCTCCAGTTCTCAGGATTTGGCTACATTCATTTTAATATGAGTATTCATAAAAATGGGAGTGCACTGAATGGGTGATCTCACCTGGTCCCTCAATACTGCCCTTTTGGTCAAGAAAGCACAGCACTTCTTGAGGAGATTGAAGTGAGTGAGGATCCTCCCACAGGACTTTAACCAATTTTTACAGGAGCACCATCAAGAGTGTCCTGACCAGCTGCAGCTCTATCTGGTACAGGAATTGCAAGGCATCTGATTATAAGTACCTACAAAGGATTGTGAGGAATGCTGAGGGGACCATGGTAGTCTCTCCTTCACCCATTAGAGATACTTACCAGCAGACCTGCATATGCAGGGCTCTCACCATTGTCAGCGATTCCTTCTATCTGTCTGAAAATCTCTCTCACACCCTAGCATCAGGTAGGAGGTACTGTAGCATTTGGAAAAGAACTGTTAGGATAAGAAACAGCCTCTTCCAACAGGCCGTAAGACTCTCCCTGCCACCACCAAAGGTCTCATCACATATGAAGTGCCAGCAGCATTATATTGCTTACTTTTCAATTTGTATAATATATATGCACTTTAGTATTTGTTAATTTACTTGTGGTAATATCACTTTATGTATTATGCGAGTAAGTTTTATGTGCAGTGTTGTGTACCTTGCTCCACAGGAACATTGTTTCGTTTGGCAGCATGGATGTATACAGTTTAATGACAATAAACTTGAACTTGTGTTTGCTCCAAGTTTTAAGGTGTATATGAAGAGCTTGCGTCCATTCTTTGTTAATGTCTCATCCAGGAGTTGCACTGTGCTTTTCTTGCATAAGTCACGTGAGAATGATGTAATTTCCGTGTGACCATTCATGGCTGTGATGATGTCAACAGCATGTGCAGTGCTCATTATGTCCTTGCTGACAGAACCTGGATCGAAAGACAACCTTTGCATTTTACTTACAGAAAATCAATAAGTAAACACTGCAGCAAGTTAGGAATTGACTCTGAATAATAGCCATTGGAATATTGTTGTTATTGGTACTAACATCCCTACATTTATTTTTATGTACGAATCTTCTCACAACAGACAGCACTGACAGAGATGACAGCATCTCTGCATCGTGTGCCTCAGTGCAGGACACAATGACCGTGTGGCTTGCTGTCATCCATGGCGCAGAGCAAATCACATGGTTGAAAAGTGTGTCAGGAATCGCCTGAAGAGAACAACAGAGTATTGTTTGCCCCACTATCTTTTCAATTTTCTTCCCTTTCCCTTCCATTCTCTCTCTGTTTAATTACAGTGCGGAATTAGCCCTTCAGACTGTTCGAGCCGCACTGCTCAGTGATGTCCTGGTTTTATCCTAGCCTTATCGCAGGATGATTTACAATGACCAATTACCGTAACCAACCCACCAGTACGTTACTTTGGACTGAGAAAAAAACATGTGGTCTCAGGGGAGAAAGTACAGACACCTTACAGGCAGTGGTGGGAATTGAACCCAGGCTGCTGATACTGTAAACCGTTATGCTAACTACAACACTACCATGCCACTCCTCTCATTTCCACTGCAGCAGGCAACCGTCATCTATATGTGAACAGATTCCATTTTTAAAGTCAGGAGTCAGCATTTCTTAAAATGAGGTTGTCTAAATTTTGCAATTACTTTGACAATGCCCAACTTAATGGCAAGCTGGAATATGAATGTGGTAATATCAAACATCCCTAACTATATACAGTATATGCTGTATTTTAAAATTCCAGTGGTGACTTCAAAATCATGAACTTGATGGCATCCAAGTCATATCATGGAAAAAAAAATTATGTTTGATCCTCAAGGGTATCTGTGAATCAAAATCACTTTCATGGATCACAGAATTCATTTTCACATATTGTAGATGCAGTACCTACTAAAACAAATATATGGCACTGTGGAATGTTTCTAAGGTATCTGGGCTAACAGAGAAGCTCTGCCTTAAATAGAGTCATAAAGAAATACAGGAGGAAACAAGTCCTCCAGCCCACCAAAAGCACACGGTGACCATCACTCATTCACCATTTACACTAATAGAACATCAATTCTACTTTTTATTCTCCTCCACATTTTCATCACCCTCCTTCTCCCCCTCCATCTTCCCACCCTGACAAACAGGTGCAATTTACAGTGGCCAATTTACCTACCAGCCTGCACATCTCTGCGACATGGGAGATAACCAAAGCACCTGAGGAAACCTATGGATCACAAGGAAAACTTGCAAACTCCAGAGAGCTAGCACCACAGACCAGGATCAAACCTAGTCACTGCAAGTGTTGAGGCAGCAGCTCTACTGTCACCAAACAACCCAAATAAGCACCTACAGCTGGTTGTATTTGACACTGCTGGATGAAGACCTGGGAGCTAATTAAATTTCAAAATTAAAATAGAGGACCAATTTATGTGGCTGGTATAAAAAGGTCAATATGAAACTGGAGCTTGTCTGTAGGATTCCTCCTAACAGGAAACATCAGTGGAACCTTACACTTCTGCCTTTTAAAGATTGCTACCAACCCTGTTAGAAGCTTCCAGCTCAAAACATCTCATAATGCCAACAAACTAGCAGGAACTTCCTCTCAAATTATCACTAAATGTGCACGATCCATGTTTGTCAGAAAGCTGTTGAGCTAACAAAGATCCCACCAGACATTAGCTGGTGATGCTTCAAGTTTTACCCATGAATGGAGGTTCACTAGCTTCCATAATCCACAAGTTTTGTTGAGCAAGGAAACTGAAATGTGTTTAAAAAGTATTTATAATGTATTTCAGGAATACATTCTGCCTGCATGACTTAGCCTGCTGCCAGTTCTAATCACTTCATGGATTGCTGAACACTAATGTATAACACATTTATTACTGCTTAAATATAGCTAGCTTGGGGCACTGTCTCACTAGTTTAGATTGTCATTCATACATCAGCTAACAGTCCAACTGGGAATTGAACACCACTGAAGTTCGATGCTAATGCTTTCCTCCATATCTGGCACATAATACAGCATGTGAAAGATCTACTGGGGACATACAATTGATTTTTTAAGTTCTGTGATGTATCCACTGAACAAAGTTACAAGTATTCATAATGACCTGATCGATTATCTCAAGGGCACTAGGAGGCAGTGTACCGGTCCATTCAGTGAGACCTCAACTGACACCCTCACCAAAATTATTAGAAAAGAAAACTAATTTACAGGAACCAGGGATTACCAATGATCAACAAGGTTGAAGTTGCTGCTGCTCTCATATTCCAGCCTGCCTTGCCTGCCTCCCCAGAAATAGACTAATCAATGTTAATTGACACCAGGTCTTGTTCCAACAATCCATTATGTCTTCCTCACAGAAGGTGTCAACAAAATCAATTTCACACAACAAAAGTCCTGATGAAATAAATTTTACGTGCCTGTTCAAATAGCTGTTTACAATCTTCCACAGATTTTGATAGCAAAGTCCTCAGGGACCAACAGGGATCTGATTAAAGAGATGAATGCCTGCTGATGGAGATGAGCGATGGAACAATTTCAAAAGAGAGCAAATGACAATGGTAGGAATGGGCATCTTCAAAAGGCTGCTGGAGAAAATTTTATCCTTTGCTGATAGTATAAATGGGACAATAAAGAACCATGAGGGATTATACATGCAAGTATGCAAAGGAAAGGTAGGAAAACAGAATATTCCAAATGAAGAATCCACAATTATACTCAATCTGAAATATGATTATGACTAAATTTATTTTCATTTAATCAACTGTGTTAACATAAATAAACATGCTTTAGTGTTTCACAAAATTGAAAAATGGACACCAATTCTTGTTGAGTGTTAAACGGTCATTTAATGATCCATTGAAGATGTGGGAGCCAGGTATCTATTTACTACCTGACTGTATTATATTTCTGCAGCACATCCTCACTCTGGGTTAAGGTAATTTGTCAAGTGGGTTTGGGTGGCGGTAGAAATAAATGAATATAGTCACCTGTTGACTTGCATGACTGCATAGAGAGGGGTCGTGTAGGGAGTGCATATTTTTTGTTGCCTGCTCGTCCTTCTTTGAATTTGATCTAATTATGCTCGCCTTTGACCGCTCGTCTTTGTTTTGTATCAGTTACGGAAGAATCGAATGTTTTTAGTGTTGGCTTGAAATAAAGGATTAAACATACTTTTTTGACTTCGAATTCAGTTAGTTGGAAGCTCGTCATACAATGCGATACTCCCTCACTTAGACTCACAGGGATTTACAGTTTGTTTTCAAGTAGTCGCCACAAATAGAATTCTCATCAAGAATGTTTTTTTTTCAGTTGTAAAGTAGACTGAGGGAATAATTCAGGGAGAGAATTTGGAAGAGAAAGGATGAAGCAAAGCAGTTTAAAAACAAGTTATAGGCATCAACGGAAATCATTAGACTCATGAGAGTAATAAATCTGAAAATGCTGGTAATGCTCAGCAGGTCAGGCAATACCGATCGAGTTAATGTTTTAACTGTTCCCCTTTCACAGATGCTGCATCTCAGGGTCTCGGACCTGACATATCAAATGCTCCTCCTGTTACATTCTCACTTTAAATCCTGATCATCTGTATTTATTTCTGATTTCCATCATCACCTTCTATTTGCTTTTTCTGAAAAGTTGAATTTGATCTTTATTAACTTAAAACCAAAGCATTTGTGCATTACCTTGGTGTTACAAAATACTGAGATATTCTTTAGGCCCAGTTCTCCAGATATTGTGTGCACATTTTAAACAAAAGGCTTCTTTGGAGCCAAGTAAAAGGGATCAAGCAATCTCTTGACTACAGATAATTCATGAAATCATTTGATTTCTGAATGGGTTTTATGGAGGAATCATTATCATTAATTACTGGTTGTATTCTGTGCACCTCACTGGATTGAAGTTGAAGATGCAGCTGGTGACTAGTGTTTGATTCCTTTGCATTTCTGTTTCCAAGTGCTTCCAGTGAACTATTTGTAATAATGTAAACAGTAGTAATAGTGCCTCTTTGAAATTAACAGATGGTTCAACAGAAATACAAAACAAAATGATAGCTACTAGCAGCATTAAATGGCCTTTTCCCCTACATCTGTGTTTACTTAAAACCTGTTCCATCTGCAATACATTTAAAATAGATCATTCTCCAGAAACATTATCTCGTTTTCCCTTGCCACAATTCTCCTTCCTCCGCCGAGTACTGTCTCAGTACTTAACTTTGGCACTTAATCACCCTCGGTATTTTGATTTGGGGATGCACTGAATGAGTACCGATAGGTAGAAAATGATTCTGTGGCAAACCCCTGGAAAGAGAAACCGTTACCATTTCAGGTCTGCAATGGGTCATCAGAAATTGTGGAGAGAAAAACAAGTTAGTTTTAAGTAGCTGAGAAGGTGAGGGGAGGAAACACAAGCAAAAGAGCTTATCCCAATCTCAACTGTGACTTAACAGCTACATTAAATCATCTGGTCTCATCCTATCAGCAACATCTCTTTTGTTCTATCCATCCCTCTCCCACATTCTCTGTTATCTATATCTAATCTGTTTTCTCTCTTTCCCAACTGGGATAAACATTAACTGTTTCCCTTTCCATAGATGCTGCCTGGGCTCTGAGTCCTCACTGGATCAGGGATTTTATTTCTGCTTTTTACACCATCTGGTAAATTGATAAATTGGTTTATTACTGAGGTGCAGTGAAAAACAGTGTTTTCATGCCATCTGGACAGATCATGAGGTAGTGCAGGGGAAATGCAAAATAAAGCATTGAGGTTACAGAGAAAGTACAGTGCAAGCAGCCAATAAGGTGCAAGGTCACATCACGGTAGATTGTGAGGTCAAGAGTCTATCTTATTGTACAAGGAGGTTTTATTACAGCAGGAGAGAAGCGTCCTTGAGCCTAGTACATGCTTTCAGGCTTTTCTATCTTCTGCCTGATGGGAGAGGGGAGATCAGTGAATGCCTGAGGTGGGCAGGGTATTTGATTATATTGGCTGCCTTACTGAGGCAGTGAGAAGTATACACAGAGTGAATGGAGAGGAAGCTGGTTTTCATATTGTGCTGAGCTTGTTCACAACTGTCTGCTGAGGAGTTGTCATACCAAGCTGTGACACGTCTAGATGCTTTCTATGATGCATTTATAAAAGTAAGTGAGGGTCAATGGGATCATGCCAAATCTGCAGAATTTGATTTTCTTTGCAGCTATCTTTTCCATCACTCTCCTTTTCACATGCCACTTAAAATCTATCTCCCTGGCCATTTGTTATAGTAATTCTCCAAGAAGTACAGACTTTTGTTTTGATGGGTCTTCTGTACTTTGGCACATTAAAGCCACTCTATAAATACAACTGTCATTGTGCAATATTTCCCTGTGATCTGATTTTTGTTCGGTCTTATAAAACCTTCAGCCATCTTCTCTCCCTTATCCAGTGAAATTGCTGGCTTTCGCTGAGACACAGTCCAATAAATCCCGGTAGCCCAGCAATATTTTACTGAAGGGTCAATTTATCCTGTTTAAGCCTCTCTGGTAAAAGTCATCAAAGGCTATTTCGCAATGGTGATTCATCATAGCTGAAGCCCGGCAGTATTTACCAGTATGAAAAACATGCCCTAATCACAAGAACTATCGCTTGTTCTATCTCATCTTATTTCATGTTGCCCATATTATAAAACAGTTGTCAGTTGCTCCATCATCACTATTATATACGCTGGATTAATTTAACATGCAGGTCTTTTATGATTTATTTTCTTTTCCCCTTCTGTCTCTTCAGAACATACCCCCTTTTGCTCTGTAATTTTCCATCAACAGATTATAATTTTTACAATACAGAAGCAGATCCTACTGATGGCACCAATACATGCAACTCCGATGAGAATAATCAAATAATCCTGTTTAGGACTACTACAGCTTGAATCCACAGTCACAGCCATGAACACTTCAATAAGCAGCATTTGTTTTAAGATGTTTAAAAGTATCTATTGATACTCCAATTTGATGAACCCTGGACAGCAGACTCGGGTTATGAGTGCTGTTCCCCCTTTAAGGAAACATAAGTGGGGACGGCACACCAGTCTACAGGTACAATTGAAATGCCAATGCCTTAGACCTCACTCCCAACTCTCCTACCGGTGAATGTGAATCCTCTGGAAAATAAAATCGAAGACCTCAGAGCATGATTGCTGTACCTGAGGACTACCAGGGACTACTGTGTGCTTTGCTTCAAGGAAACATGGCTGTCGCCTGCCATTTTGGATGGCACTGCAGCCCGATGGCTTTACCATTCTTTGCCAAGATGAGTCAGTTGAGTCTTCTAAAGGTAAAGGAGGGAGTGTATGCTTCATAATTAACTCATCATAGTGCACAAATGTTGCAGTTTTGTCTCATTCCTGCTCATCTGACCTGGAACATGTAGCAGTTGGGTGTTGACCATTTTATCTGCCAAGGGAGTTTTCCACCATCATCATGGTAGCAATGTATACTCCACTTCATGCCAGTGTCAGGCAGGCATTGGAGGAGCTGAGCACCATGATCATCAGACATGGAACAGCACACCCTGATGTATTCCCTGTCATTTCAACAAAACCAGCTTGAAGAAGTCCCTGAAAACTACCGCCAAAATATCACCTGCAGAACCAGAGGAACCAACACACTTGACCAATGTTATACAACCATCAAAATCACTTTCCATGCCATTCCACACCCACACTTTGGAAAGTCTGATCACCTGGCTGTACTTCTACTCTCAATGTATAGGCAGAGACTGAAGACCACAACACCAGTGGCGAGGACCAAGAAAGAATGGTCAAGGGATGCAGACAGTATTTACAGGATTGCTTTGAGTCAGTAGTCTGGACAATATTCAGGGATCCAACTTTGAATCTGAATGAATATGCCAAAGTTGTCACCAACTTCATCAGCATCTGTATGGATGAGTGTGTGGCTTTAAGATTGTACCGGACATACTGAAACCAAAAGCCGTGGATGAACCAGGAGCTTCATAGACTGCTGAGGACTAGATTTGTAGTATTCTACACCAGTGATCCAGAACTATACAAGGTCCAGGATGACCTATGGAAGGCTACTTTAAGAATGAAAAAACACTTCCGATTGAAGTTAGAGACAGAATCTGATGCATGTCAGCTCTGGCGGGCTTTGCAAGCCGTGACACATTGAAACATAACATCATGAATGTCTGTGATGCTTCTGTCCCAAATGAACTCAATGCCTTTCGTGCACGCTTTGGAACAGACAATAATACTACACGTGTGAATTCCTGCAGCATTTGATGACCCAGCATTCTCCGTCACAGAGGCCGATGTCAGAACAGCTTTCAATAAGGCAAACCAGGCTCAGATGGTCCACCTGACAGGGCTCTGAAAATCTGAGCCAACCGTCTGGTGAGAGCGTTGAAGGACATCTTCAATCTCTTTCTGCTGCAGTTGGAAGGGCTTCAAAAGGGCAACAATCATACCAATGTCAAAGAAGGGTAAGATGAGCTGTCTCAACGACCATCACCCTGTGGCACACATATCTGCTGTGATGAAGTATTTTGAGAGTTCGGTCATGACTAGAATCAACTCCTGCCTAAGCAAGGACCTGGACTCACTGCAATTTGCCTATGGCCACAATAGGTGTACAGTGGATGCAACCTCACTGGGTCTACAGTAGCTACAATCTCACTGGCTCTCCATTTGGCCTTCATTCACCTGGAAAATAGTAATATGTATGTCAGACTGCAGTTTATTGGTTACAGCTCAGCATTCAGCACAATCTTACCTCAATTCTAATCAACAATCTCTGTGCTCCCCTCTGGAACTGGATACTTGACTTTCTCACCAGGAGACCACAGTCTGTGCAGATCAGAAATAACATCTCCTCTTTGCTGGCAATCAACACTGGCACACCTCAAAGATGCATGCTCTAATCTCTCTACACCCATGAAATGGTGGCCATGCACAGCTCAAACACCATTACTAATATGCTGCCAACACAACTATTGTTAGCAGAATTTCAGATCATGACAATGACACAGAGGCATACAGAAGTGAGATAAATCAGCTGGTTGAGTGGTGTCACCAAAACAACCTTGCACTCAACATCAGTAAAACCAAGGAATTGATTGTTGACTTCAGGAAGGGGAAGTTGAAGGATCAGAAACCATTCCTTATTGAGGGATAAGCAGCAGAAAAGGTGAGCAGTTTCAAGTTCCTCAAGTTCTATCCTGGGCCCAACATATTGATGCAATTACAAAGAAGGCATGACAGCAACCATATTCCATCAGTATTTTGAGGAGACTTGGTATGCCACCAAAGACTCTTGCAAATGTCTACAAATGTACCACGGGGTGCATTCTAACTAGCTGCATCACTGTCTGGTATGGAGGAGTCACTGCACAGGTTTGAAAAAAGTGGAAAAAATGTAAATTCAGCCAGCCCCATCATGGGCACTAGCCTTCCCATCATCCAGGACACATTCAAAAGGTGATACTCAAAATGGTGGCAGCCATGATTAAGGACTCCCATCACCTAGAACATGCTCTCTTCTCATTGCTATCATTGAGGAGGAGGAACAAGAGCCTGAAGATGCAGCTTCTACCCCTCTGCCATCAGATTTCTGAATGGACAATGAATCATTGAATACTACCTCTCTTTTTCTCTTCCCTCTCTTTTATACTACTTATTTAATTTATTTTTATATATACTTCTTATTGTAATGTATAGTTTTTTAATGATGTATTGGAATGTACTGCTGACACAAAACAACAGATTTCATGATGTATACTAGTGATATTAAACCTAATTCTGATTTTGGTTCTGCACCTTGGTAAGGTGATCTGTTAGGAACCATGACCAAGCTTTCTTTCCATAGCCCATAAACGATTCTCTCTTGTGTACTTCATTGATTCCCTTTTGGGCATACTAATTGATTATGGTTTCAACATTCCTCCAGTCAGTGAATTCCAGGAACAACATACACAAAATGCTGGTGGAACACAGCAGGTCAGGCAGCATCTATAAGGAGAAGCACTGTCGACGTTTCGGGCCGAGACCCTTCGTCAGGACTAACTGAAGGGAAAGTTGAGTATCTTTCCCTTCAGTTAGTCCTGACGAAGGGTCTCGGCCCGAAACGTCGACAGTGCTTCTCCTTATAAAAACGTTTATAGATGCTGCCTGACCTGCTGTGTTCCACCAGCATTTTGTGTGTGTTGTTTGAATTTCCAGCATCTGCAGATTTCCTCCTGTTTGCTCCAGTGAATTCCAGGTCCTGTTTTCTTTCCTTTTCAATTGTTTTAGTGTTGGTGTCATTAGTACAGATCACATAAGAAAGTGTAATGACTTGGTTAAGATTTTTACTGCTATGCTGTAGGTATTTCATTTTAGCAGTTCTGTAAAGAGAGTCTGTTCTGTTTTCAGCTTGCTTGGATTTGAGTTAAGAAAAGAGGCTTTGTTGTTCAACTTAGCTTTGTTGTCTCAGCCAATCAGGATGGTGGAATTGGAAGAAGATTCTAGAGAATGCTGGTTGGAGAGGTTTTTGTGACGGACACAGGTGTGTGTCGAGGTCTTTTTTGGCAGCAGCAGGAGGGAAGATGGCTGAGGATACCGCCCCTGCTGCATAAGATGCTTTGTGCAGATGAATGGCTTCAAGGAAGAAGGACCAATACTCCCGTGGGAGATCCCATTTGCTTGAGATGGATTTCAAGCGATATTCAGAAGGTGTTGAGTGCTTTCACATAGACTGAGGGTCCAGCACATGAGTAAAAGGTAACTTCAAAATGAGCTCCAAATATGTGCACATTTGGACTGGGTTAACAAATGAAGCCTTTTAATTTTTTTTCCTTTTTCTTTTTTCTACTAACTGTTCAATAAAGCTAACGGGGGTGTACGAGCTGTTATTTCTTGCTGACGGCTAATTGCACGGGGGCAGTATTTACACAGTATTCACACAGGCCAGGATTTGGGTGGGTGAGATGTCCCAACCTCCCGCGTTCGGTGAGACTCAAGTCATATCTACCCTAGACTTACAGAGCCTGAGAAAGGTGGTTTTCTCACCATTGAGTCCGGTACCTGTTGAGGAAGGGCTAACAAGCCACGGCTATCGAGATGCCCAGTAAAAGGGGGCTTCAAGAGTTATGATGCCCTTCTTAGGGACCACCTATTGTGTAGAGGTTGGTGAATCTCTGAAATTCTCTTCACCAGAAGGTTCTAAGAGGTTGCATCATTGGAGCCACATAAGGAAGAAGTTTGATAGGAGTCTTTAAAGATTGGGTAATTAAGGACAACAAGAAATGGATTCAGAAGCGGTCTTGAAGCCTGGGACAGATCAGTCACAATCATATTGAAGGACTTGAAGGCTGAGTGGCCTACTGCTGCTTTTACTCTCTTCTTTTAGTGGAGACACAAGAGATTCTGCAGATGTTGCTGAGTTCCTTCAGCGTTTTGTGTGTTTTGGTCTTTTCTTTAATGTTTTCTTCTGTTGGTTTTCTAACAAACACCCAGCTGACTATCTGCATTTCTAGTATCTAAAGTCCACTTTAAAATAATTCAAACATCCACCACTTTAAGCATCAGAACAAGAATTACTCAAACAAACAAGCTCTTCAGTTCATCGAGTTTGTACCAACCATCTACCACCGACTCTTCACTGAATATTTAATCTATTTTTTAAACTCTCTCCACATCCCCATCTCATCAACTCCCTCTAGATTCTACCCCCCGCCTACACACTAGGATTAATTTACAATGACCAATTAATCCACCAACACACACACACCATTGGAATGTGGGAGAAAATCAGAACATCCGGAGAAAAGCCACATGAGCACAAGGTAGAACATCTAAGCTTCACATGTTCCAACGTTATGTCACTGGCTCTACACGCCAGCAGATTTAAAACCTCACAAGAGCATGCCAAAAATTGATGAAGGGTGTCAGCCTAAAACATCGACTGTTTATGATGCTGTCTGACTTACTGAGTTCCTCCAGCATTTTGTGTGTGTTGCTCATGTTATAGTAAAACATCCTCTCATAACTTCAAATAAATTGTCCTTTCCATTCACAACCAGATATGGCAGGGCTGCAGAATTATGATCTGAGAGATCACTTAGATCCATCTGTAACATGCTGTCCGGTGCAAGAGTCCCATGTTAGAGTTCCATCCAGCTTAGAACTACACTCCCAGGATGTCCTTCTGCACTGCCCATTAAAGCAGAGTTGATCTCCTGTTTGACTGTAACACTTTCCTGAGAAACGCACTCTCATCATCAAAGGAAACAATCTTAAAACCAAGGAAATCTGCAAAAACACTGCAAATAAAATTCACCTTCAATCTCTCTACCCATAATGAGAATGAATAATTCAAACAAAATGGTTCTTGTATATGTATTCTTCCAGTGATTGTGGCATAGTTTCTTATACTGAAAGCATCAAGAAAAAGATAACTGAGCTAGTTCTCCAAACAATGCCTTCATATCTAATACACAATAATTTCATTTTTTCATGGAATGACAAATGCCATTTGGAAAGGGAAACAATTTTTTTGTCTGGGAACAAAACATGAAAAAGGTCACCAGCTTCAAATATAAAGCTGTGCTGCATTCGTTTTCAGAAAATGGATCTGAATGCACTGCACACAAAGCCACGTGTGGACTCTAATCTTTCACATAGTTTCCACCATTAATACAATCAATCACAGCTCAGCAAGTTTTGTTTTCAGACAGCTAATCTTGTACCATCAGCTCCTGTTAATAGGTTTCAAGCAATCTATAGGCACACAATGCATCTTTTTTGTCACAAGGAATCTCTGGATGCCATTCATTTGTCAAGGTTCCCTAAAAGAAAAGGCCACTAAAGCCAACAGTACTCATATCAAGTCATTCAGCTGGAGTAAAGAACTCTGCAAAAGCTCGCTCTCTGAACATGCAATTGAACAATTCCACGACCTGCACTTTGTCCTCAATTTCCTGACAATTTTATTTCTCTGAAAGGAGGGGAGATATATCTTCTTGGACATTCCTTTCTTCAGACTAACTCTACTTTTCTAGGTTCTGTTACCCAGGAATTCACTCGGTGCCCCATTATTTGTGGGTGCGTGCAAGGAATCAAACATTACTGTGAGAAGTTAAAGTATATTCAATTCCTTTGTGATTTAATATGTAGCCACCACTCGGCTGCACAGCCTCACTTTTCAACTGTCAGAATCCCACCTGAAAAGCAAAAGTAATTCCTGCTACATTGTTAATGAAGGAGGAGATCAAATAAGCACCAAATGCAATTACTGAAGAGAAAATTAATATAATTCAGGGAGGTATCCATACATAATTAAACTTGATATTGCACATGGTGTACTGTCATTTTGAGCTGAAGTTTGAGGTATTTATAAATTTGCAGATAACACGGTAAAATCTCAAATGGCAATGAGGAGGCATACAGAGGGTGAAATAGATTGGCAAAACAACATATTTTACTTCATGTACGACAAATCGCCAGTAGGTTGTAAGAGTGGGCTCCATCACCTCCAACCCTCTGATTATCAATACAGGAAACCTCAGGGCTGTGTACTCAGTCCCCTCCTTTACTCCTTGTGTACCACGACTGTATAGCCACCCACAACTCCCTCCAATCTGCTAATTAAATTTGCCGATGACACTACATTGATTGGCCTTATCTCAAACAATATCGAGGTGGCCTACAGGGAAGAATTCATCTCTCTGACACAGTGGTGTCAAGAAAACAACCTCTCCCTCAATGTCGCTGGTTGTGGATTACAGGAGGAATGGAGACGGGCTAACCCCTATTGACATCAATGGATCTGGGGTTGAGAGGGTAAACAGCTTTAAGTTCCTCGGCATCCACATCACCGAGGACCTCACGTGGTTTGTACGTACCAGCTGTGTGCTGAAAAAGGAACACCAGTGCCTCTTCCACCTCAGACAATTGAAGAAGTTTTGTATGGGCTGCAAAATCCCAAGAACTTTCTACAGGCCACAATTGAGAGCATCCTGACTGGCTACATCACTGCCTGGTATGGGAATTGTATCTCTCTTAATCGCAGTACTCATGCGAGAGGGGTGTGGACAGCCCAGTGCATCTGTATATATAGAATATAGAAAAAACCTACAGCACAATACAGGCCCTTTGGCCCACAAAGCTGTGCCAAACATGTCCTTACCCTAGAACTACCTAGGCTTACCAATAGCCCTCTATTTTTCTAAGCTCCATTTACCTGTCCAGGAGTCTCTTAAAAGTCTGTATCATTTCTGCCTCCATCACCGCCACCGGCAGCCCATTCCATGCACTCACCACTCTTTGTGTAAAAAACTTACCCGTGACATCTCCTCTGTACCTCCTTCTAAGCACCTTAAAACTGTGCCCTCTCGTGCTAGCCATTTCAGCCCTGGGATAAAGCCTTTGACTGCCCATACGATTCACGACTTCCCATGATTCAGGACAGTTACAAGGTCAGATGTGTAAAAAAGGGCCCGTAGGACCCTTGGGGACTGAAGCCATCCCAACCCCAATCTATTCCAGCTGCCACCATCCGGGAAGGGATACAGCAGCAAACAAGCCAGGACCAACAGGCTCCAGGACAGTTTCTTCCATCAGGCCTTCAGACTGATGAACTCACGCTGATTTGAGTGTACTCTATGTTACATTGACTGTTCTATTTATTATAAATTATTATAAATGACTATGATTGCACATTGCATATTTAGATGGAGACGTAACGTAAAGATTTTTACTTCTCATGTATGTGAAGGATGTAAGAAATAAAGTCAATTCAATTCAGTGATAATAAAGCTGATTTAGACTCTGATCATTTGCTTCAAGTACTCTGCAGTGCGGCACAGTAGCGTAGTGGTTAGCACAATGTCTTACAGTACAGGAGACCAGGGGTCAATTTCCAGCGCTGCCTGTAAGCAGTTTGTACATTTTCCCTGTGACAGCGTGGGTTTCCTCCAGAGGCTCTGGTTGCTACCACAGTCCAAAGACCTACCAGTTATTAGGTTCATTGGTCATTGCAAGTTGTACCGTGATTCGGTTCGGATTGAATTGGAGGACTGCTGGGTGGCACCGCTCGAAGGGCTGGAAGGGTCTAATCCACACTGCATCTCAGTAATTAATTAAATCATACCTCAAATCCCATGTGAATCACAACAGCGAAAGTCGCTGTGAAAGGACGATGACCTGAGGCATTCACTTTTTTCTTCTCTCCATCGCTCGCATTATTTTAGATTGTGACTGGATGTTCACTTCACCAAGGGAGTAGAGTGAAAAGCCCTCAGTCTCAGGTGAGAAAAATCCTGAATGGGATCAATTCTGACACAAGGTCACCAACCCAAAGTGTGAACTCTGGTTTGCTTTCCACAACTGCTGCCTAACCTACCAGGTATTTCCAGCATTCTGTTTTTACTTCTGATTAACTCCAGGTGAATGTATTTACTCCATTGCAAATACATTGAGGGTTCACCCTTGAGCCCTTACGAGATCTGGATATCACAAAATGGAGGATTTGCCGCTCAAATGGCTTTACCTATGCTATGATCCAGGAAAGGTGAAATGATTCTATTCAGGAAAAGCTTGAGTATATACTAGAACTATTCATTTCATCTTCTGTTGAAGGGCATCTTTTATGTAGTCAAGGTGGCATCTGTGTACAAAACTCATTCGGTCGACATCTTCTGGCTAGATCATGGAACCATATATTTCACTTTTTAAGTGTTCTTTATGTTTGTTTTTTTTGGCCTTGGAGCCTGTGATTTGATGTTTAGAGATTGTTTGGGTGTTTGAGCAATTTTCAGACTCCGAGGGGTACAAGCAACATGTGCAAACCTCATGAAGGGCAGGCTGTGGGATGGGGCGTGAGCCAATGTTCGACTCCATTTCAACATTAAAGCTTCCATTGTTCGACGATTGAAGCAGCGAAGGAGATTGAAACATTGAGGCACATGTGCAAGCTTGGAGATCAGATGGGTGCTTCAGTGCTCTGCAGTCTCCGAGAGGAATCCGGGAGACAGAGGCAGCATGCGCGAACCTCATGGCGGGCAGGCTGCGGGATGGGGTGCAAGCTGATGTTTGACTCCACTTCGCCGATTAAAGCGATGTAGGAGATTGAAGCATCGAGGTAAGTGCAGAGGGAGAGTGGCAGTGAGGGAAATGTCTGCTGCTGGGCACGGAGAGTGCTCCCCAGGTTTTCTGCAATTTGGATGTTGACTTGGACTGTAGACTTTGTTTCAGTCTTACAGTTTATTATATTCTGCGTATTTCACCCGATCTTTCTCAAATTTTTGAGCGGGGAGGGGATTTGGAGAAGAAGAATTTCAGTGTTGTATGCTCTGATAATAAATGAACCTTTGAACTTTTGAAGTCTGTGGGGTTTTACCAGATATTGACGCAGGCAACTGAGCAGCTGTGGAGAAAGATTTGGGAACATGTTTCATACGGAGATAGGTGGAAAGATGAATATAATTTACCAGCGTTACACTGCAGGAGAAGCAGTTTGACATAAGGGCAATGATGCTTATGATCTATTGTAACACTTTAAACAGTGGCTTCATGCCCAGATGGTGCAGACAATTTGTATTAGGTTTCTGAACAGTGCACTTGAAGAAGAAGCAATCTAGGAATTCATCACTGTTGGTAGTAATAAACAGGCTGTAATGATTTGACACTCACTTCCCCAAATTAAGTTTATTGGATTTGATGGAACCATGATCTAGAAATGGAGTAAAATGCCTTGGTGTTATTCTGCAGTGTGTTTAGTCTACCAGCCAGTTTTCGTGCACACTATCCTGCAATAAGCATTTAGCTTTCTTGACAATTCTAACATGGCAAGCAGGCAGTCCTAGGGGGTACTGTTTCACCTCAGTAGGACAAACATGCATTTTATGGTGGTGAACACTTATCTGTGTTTACATATTTGTCTTTGATTTTACTTCATATTTGGTGGTATGGTGTTATATTACTGGTCTAACAAGCCAAGGTTCTGGATCACTGATCTAGAGCCATGAGTTTGAATTTCACATGGCAATTTAATTCAGGTAATGAAATGCAGCTGGAATTACGGTAAATGAATACCAGTGTTTAATAAAGCCAGTGAACTGTCATTAAAAAACTTAACTGGTTCACAAATGTCTTTCAAAGGAGGAGATCTGCTGTACTTGTCCAAATGTGATGCCAGCCCCGTCTATGTGATTGATTTGTACCACGTCAACACTTCAATGATGAGTAAGGATGGACAATAAATGCTAGCATGCCAGTGAACTTCACATCCTATAAATAATATCAGTCAACTTCGGGCAGCAACCTGAGTCAACTATGTGGCATATTGCTGTGCCTGAATTCTCTCTCTTTCGATGATGCTGGTGAATATTGCTGAGGTTTCTGCATTATGGATTTTGGACTATGGACTTTCTTTTTCAGTCTTATGGTCTTTATATTGTGTTTTCATTGTTCTTTCTCTTTGTTTTTATGTGGGAGAGGGGGATTTGGGAGTCAATGTTCTTGTGGCATTTTGTGCAGGGGAGGGGGTTCTGAGGGTTGATGTTCCTGTTGTGTTTTTGTTACTTTTTTGTGCAGGAAGAAGGGAATTTGGGGGATAAGTTTCTTGTTGCATTTTTGTTAGTTTTTGTGCAGGGCATGGGGATGAAGGGGTGAGATTGTGTCGCCATTCTTCTTTTGTGCAGGAGGGGTGGGTTTGCTGTATTTCTCTGAACTGACTTCCACTGTTTAGCTTTGTTTTGTGGCTATCTGGAGATGAGTATTTTCTCAGAGTTATATACGGCATACAGACTATGATAGTAAATGAACCTTTGAACTGCAAAAAAAAATTTGAGCTATTACAAGAAGTAAAAATTATAAAACAAAACATAAAAATTTTAGCAGGTTTAGGCCATTTGGCCCATCAAGTCTATTTCACCATTCGATCATGTCTGATTTGTTTCTCCTCTCAACCCCACTCTCCTATCTTCTTTCTATAGCCTTTGACACCCTTAGTAATCATAAACTTATCAACCTTCACTTTCAATATACCTAACGACTTGGCCTCCATTGTTGTCTGTGGCAATGAATTCCACAGTACATCTAATATAGCCTCGTCAAATTGAAAATGATAACCTCCTATCTACCAGGTAATGACTTTTTAAATCAGATTTACATCATGCACAAGGATGTTCTAGACCTTCTAATACTTCCAAGTGACAATTTAGTTTAAAAACATGACATAGCCATCAGAGACTAGAACTGACTTCACCATTTGCACCTATATTCCCCTGCCACTCATTCTCAGCCATTGAATCTTTTAGCATTCCCTAGCAAAATACATCACCCTTATTCTGCCACTCTTTTCACAGTAGACGCAAGAACTCAGGGTATTGAATTCTCTATAATGAAGACCATCAGCTTCTCTTCCTGATCCAGTCCCTCCGGGAGTCTCATTATGTGAGATCCATTCAGCATTCCATTAAAAGTTTTGACCCAAAATTAAAAGCACGAGTATGGATATTGAGAATGTGTTATTACATCAGCTAGGAAATGGTGAATTGGGGTGCAGGGGTTGATATTACCACTATGCAGAGATAATAATGCAACGTGGCTAAATGTTGGAATGATTCTTCACTTTGCTGTGGAGCACAAAATTCTTCAAGAATTCGATCAACTGAATAAAACAAAAATATAAGCTGAAACAAACTTCCAGAAGAAAGTAAGATGGAAAGGGAATGAGAAAGGAAGGAAAGTTAAGGAAAATAGGAAACTTACTCTTTCAATAAAAAAAGACATTAAAATCAGTAGATTTAATACCATGACCAGAACTCCCTAAAAAACACAAACAAATTGGGGGCAAGTGAGATATTACCAATGTGTTCCTTGATACATTTTACTATGTCAGAGATGTTACATAAATGTAACTTTTAAAATGACAGGACACATACAGAATGTTTGGTGATCTGGTGATGAATTGGATTTCTAGACTGTAATTGTATTGGCTCCTGAATGGAATGGGAAAACAAAAAAGGAAATGTTCTATTATTTCACAGGGCGGCTGTTTCTCAGTCAAATCATTAATCTCATTTGTAATGTATTTAATTAATTAAAATTTGATAGACGTACATGGTCTTGCATCCAACAGAGGCTGTGATGTGCATACAAGTGCAACAAGTTTGACTAAAATCTGAAACAAACTTCTTATAAAACACAATAGCAATTTGCAAAACATTGGTGTTTTTCTGTCTCCAGGACAGAAATGAAGCAATATATGAAAATCAGATTCATAAAATATAACTGACTTAATTGTTGTTGACATCTGTTCAGTTCCTTGTGTTTCTGTGCATGAATCTTGTTCCCCAAGGAACAATACTCCTGTTGCTGAATCAACTTGAGCACTTTGTTGACATTGAAATAACAACGAGGAATATATATACAGGTTGAACACTGATTTTCCGGCACCCTCTATTCCTGAGCCTTGCCTGATCAACATTTTTGCCAGATTAAAAGACGTCACACATTAATAATGGCAAAAAATGAACCGTAGAAGCTTTAAAACAATTATTAATGGAACAAAAATTAAATGTAAATTTATTAATTACTGTGTTTACTGTGCTTCTTGGCTATCTTTTTAAAAAATTCATCCAGGCAAAATTGTTTTATGTGTTTTGATTTCTCCCTGTGTAATTTTTCTTGCATCAAATAAAAATTCATTAGCTCTTGTTCCTTTACAATGAAAGTTTCTCTCACCCTTTGATTAAATCAACCAACAACTCAATTAACTTGTCGATAGTAAATTTTTCAGTATTATCCATTTCATCATCATCGTTGCCATCTTCATCACTTGTAGTGTTTTTATCAGCATTCAGAGCACTGTCTATCATTTCCGAGTCCGTAAGGTGATGAACAACAGGTGTTTTCTTGTTGACAATCATCCACTCATGTAGATTTTCTTCATTAAGACTACTTGCTACATCCTTGAAAACACGTTTTGCATACACAAGCAAACCATTGACAACTACTTTCTCCTTCAGTACATAAAATCCTGTAAAATCACCGTCAACTTTTTCTTCAGGCGCATTATCAAACCTGAAGGCAGGCCACAACTTATGCCAGCCATTCTTCAGTGTTGAAGGTTCTTCTTTAGTCTTGAACAAAAGAACGTCCTTCAAGTTAAATTCTTTAATAAATGCCTGTACAGAAATGCCAGCATTCACCTCATCTAACAGATTTTTCATGAAAAGCGAGTGATTTTTGGCCTCACAATTTCATCCAAATTAAAAGATCAGTTTCTATCAGTTTCTGGAAAATTGGTGGTCAAACTTTATTACTTTCAGAAGTAGACAATTGACAAAGATATTTTGAATGCATTAAAACTTATCTTTGATATGCATAGCAAGTTCGCAAAATCAAGAAAATAAATATATTGGTCAGATCTATAAGACAATCCCATTAAGAAAGTTAATTCTCACATTCATCGATAGTCACATGGACCAGAAAATTGATCTTTCCTCAAGTCCATTTGTGTCAGTAGTCAAATGGCCACAAAGATGTTTACTGAAAACATTTGATTTCTGACCTGAACTTGCTTGTTGTCATTTCTAGATGTTAACTTTGTTGGTAATAATAATCAATATATTCATTGTCAGTAAATTTTCCTACTTTGTTTACAATCAAATAAGAGAAAGAAAAAAAAACATTTTTGATATACTAGCAACACACACAAAATGCTGGTGGAACACAGCAGGCCAGGCAGCATCTATAGGAAGAGGTACAGTCGACATTTCGGGCCGAGACCCTTCATCAGGACTAACTGAAAGAAGAGATTTGAAAGTGGGAGGGGGAGGAGGAGATCTGAAATGATAGGAGAAGGCAGGAGGGGGAGGGATGAAGCTAAGAGCTGGAAAGTTGATTGGCAAAAGGGATACCCAGCTGGAGAAGGGAAAGGATCATGGGATGGGAGGCCTGGGGAGAAAGAAAGGGGGAGGGGAGCACCAGAGGAAGATGGAGAGCAGCCAAGGAGTTATTGTGAGAGGGACAGAGAGAGAAAAAAGGGAAAAGATAATAAATACATACATACATGCATAAATAAGGGATGGGGTAAGAAGGGGAAGGAGGCATTAACGGCCTTTTAATATTTTGATATACTTTCCTTCTCCCTTTCCTAGTTCATCCACCTGTTACCCAAACATTCACTCCTCATTTTTCCACACTGCTCCCTCGTCTGGTTCTAGCTCCGTTAGCCCTTCAACTCTCACCTAATGGTTCCCATCATCCCCTTGCTTACTTACAGCATGGGGAGCTTTTGTGTTCCTGGCTACCTCTCTCTAGCACCTATCTCCACTGTAGCCATCTTCTTCTCCTACTGTCCAAAGGTTCCTTTCTTCTCTTTTTGACTGCCTCCATCTCTCATCCATCCATTTTCAGCCTTCTGTATCCTCCCTGACCTAGCTCCACTAGCCTGTAAATCCTCTAATCCTCTTCAGGCCACTTCTGGCCCCTGTCTCACCGTTCCCCCATCCTTTTATGCTGGCTGTCTCCCCTCTCCACTCTCACTGCCGAAGTAAACTTTGAACCTGAAATGAGGATGGTTCCTTTCCCCTCACATATGCTCTTCAACCTGCTGAGCAAATTACTTGCTGCTCCAGATTCCAGCCTCTGTGTTCTCCATTTAGCATCTTATTATTCATTTTCCCTGTTTTATCTTATATCTGGAAATGTGAGATGCCACCATATTAAGCAACAACAGCAGTTCAGGTGAAAATCTGTCTCTTCCATTTTAAAATCTTTTTATTAATTATTATTGATGATTATCAAAAAAGATGTATTAAGTCAATATGTCATTATATACAATAAGGAAAAAATTGGCAAATAACTGATTAACTAAGCTAAGCAATATATCAATAATAATAAGAGAAAATAAAGTTTTCAGAATATTTTTTTGAAAGAAAAAGGGAAAAAAAGAACCCCTACTAACTAAAAAAACCTTACTAACTGGAAAAAAAAACAAACAAAAAAATCCCATTGGGAGCACAACGCCGGAGCTATACATCACACAAGCTTCCATTAAAAAAACATTAATCCCCAACTCAAATCCACTTAAAGAAAAATCGGAAGGAAACCATATTAATTAACTCAAATCAGATGATAGTAGCAGGCGAATGAACACCGCCTTTTCTCAAAATCAATCGAGGATCGAAAGTTCAACTTCTGATTTTCTCCAAACTAAGGCATTACATCACCTGAGAAAACCATTGTATCAAAGTAGGAGCAGAAGCATCTTTCCATTTCAACAAAATAGCTCTTCTGGCCAATAATGTACCAAATACAATTACATGCTGGTCTGATGGAGAAATACCATGAATATATTGAGGAATTATACCAAATAAAACTGTCAATTTATTAGGTTGTAAATTAATTTTTAAAATTTTAGAGACTGTAGAGAAAATAGACTTCCAAAAATGTTTCCGTACAGAACACGACCAAAATATATGTGTCAATGTGGCTGTCTTGGTTTTACATCTGTCACACTGACATTCAACATTAGGAAACATTTTAGACAGTCTCTCCTTTGTCAAATAGTAACAATGTACAATTTTAAATTGAATTAAAGAGTGATTGGCACAGATCGAAGAAGAGTTAACCAACTTCAAAATCTGCAACCAATCTTCTGTTATCAGGGTCATGTTAAATCTATCTCTTAAACAGAAGTAGGACTTCTGTGTATTTAAGTCTCACTGCAGAGTCCACTGGCTATAACTCCACAGCAGTCCCCAGTGGGTGCTGCACTGTCTTTTAAACCATGGTCACTTTGATCATTTGAAAGGATTCTCTTCTGGTTAAGGGAAGAACGCTTGATATTCTTTCATTTTGTTATTTAATACTAACACAAGCTTTATCTGCTCTGTTTGTAGGACAATGGTTTGTAGAATTAGAAGATAACCTTCACAGGTAAGCAAATTTCCAATAAGTCTCATTCATAAAGTGCATTGGAACATCCTGACATAATAATAGGTGTTTTATAAATACAAATCTTCCGAATTTGAATGGTATAGCCATTGCTAGTGTTTTTAATTGCTATTTCCAAACCTGTTAAGAGTGGAAAGTGTAATCTGAAAGCCACCTCCACCCTCTAAGTTAAAGCAGTCATGAGCAATTATGTTTACATTCTCAATATCATTCATTTGTTCATGGGAAACCTTCAGAGACAAGGCTATTCTCATTTCAGGTGAAATTAATCAAGAACAGCGTGATCGAATCCAGGTTAGTCTAGTTTTATTTTAGTCAACCAATTATCAAATATCAAGAATCCAATGGTCTGTAAGATAATATTATGGTGTTGGCCCATAAATTTTAAATTTTCACCAAGTAGCATTTAAAATTCTGATCTCCAAACTCTGTTATATGTACTTTGTCAGTGAAACCCTGACAGATTGGTCCCTGCTGATACGAGCATCTCTGGGGAAGATTATCCAGTAGATGTGTCAGGAGCTAAGAAAATTACTGCTTCCTTTCATTTAACCAGGCAGGCAACCAGACAAACTATGAAAGACAACTCATCTTGTGTGCAATCAGTGGATGAATCAACCTAGTCACTGTTATTTCTCAGAGCTCCCCACTGGGGCAATGTGAAGCCAATAAAGTCCAGATGAATTTAGGAGATGGAACAAATGGAGTGACTTTATAAGTTGTCAACCAGGTTGATCTGTTGGGAAAGACCACTCACCATTAATCTGATAAGTCACTCGTGGTCCCATAGGAAGATCAATCAAACATCAGTGAGGCAGCAGGCTTGGAGATTGGCTGTATCCATGATTGATGAAGTGAATCACTTACTAATTAGCTCGTAGTTGAAGTTCATCAACTTTGCACCATTGTCAAAAATTAAGGCTATCCTCAGTTATTTTGTAATCTTTTTCTGCAATCTCTAAATGAGCTTTCTTTTCTGCAGTGTCACTCTCTGTGTAAAGTACATCTGCATAGTGCTGACAATAAGGTTTTCGTACATACCACACATCCTGTGGAGTCAACCTTTCGATCAGTCACGCAGCGGTAGTTTCTAGTGCAACCTCCATTATCCCGGGAACAGTCACGCACAGGGCCAAACGAGGACAAGAGGTCATCTGGGGTTTCAAAGTATGTGGATCTCATAGATTCCTCCCTTAAAAGACAAATCAAAATGTTAAGGAAGATTGCACTTTAAATTGACCTCAAAAGCAACTAGCACAAGAGAAAAGATTTTTGACAACATACACTCCAAAGCGTCATTCAGTTATTTCAACAGTTGAGACATTTTGTTTAATGTTACAAACAGGTTAGTCCTTCAGAAATTGTCAGTCCAAATTAGGCCTTTAAGAATCATGGCTACTTATGCGCAAATTTTATATTCTGCTATCTCCTTGGGGCATGGGATTTGAAAAATCGACTGCCTTCTGTATTTTGTGATTTCCAAGTTCGAGTCACTGCCCTCACAGATGTCACTGAAATTCTGAGATTAATGGATTGGGCTGTCGTTCAAACTAACTGTAGTTCATATTGGGCTCTTTTCAGTTCTATGCTTTTTTTCGTGTTCTTGCCTATTCTTTCTTGTTGCACATTAACTGGCTGGGGGTTTGGGTGATCAGTTATTTTTTGTGCGAGGGAGGGGTTGGGAGTGTTTGGGGTTTGTGAGTCTTTGTTTCTTTTTCTTTTCGTGTGGGAGGGGAACGGATGTCTTTCTTTCAAATATTTATATGGATTTCTATATTCTATGGCTATCTGGAAAGGAGACAAATTTCAGAGTTATATTCCGCATGCATACTTTGATAATAAAATGAACCTTTGAACCTTTGAATTCTAAAGTGAAAGTAAAATGAAAAACGAATAAAACACAAGCAATACTATATGGTCCAATAAATTTGCAATTAACATTGACACAAAGACATTAAGTGCTCATAATATTGGGTAATATGTTATCATGAATACAAGGCTGGTTAACGTATAGGAAACAGATTGAAGGAATAATTGGATCAGCTGCAGACTGGCAGACTGTTACTAATTTGGTGGCTCAAGGATAAGCTGGAGCCTCAGCTATTTAGTGTCAATATTAATGACCAAAGTGAAAAGATCGGTGCTTGGGTATTCACACTGCATCTTATAGCACTGAACAGCGAATCTTTGGAGATGATGCAACTTATAACATTTAACTCAACTGACTGGGGTTGAATTTTGAGGCAAGGATGTATTTCTAACAAACTAAGTGTCATGGAGAACGTAAGTTGAAAGGTGGACTGAAAGAGACACAACAAAACATAGAGAGACCAAGTAGGTAAGAAGGTCAGAGTGAGAAATACAGATTTATTTATTTTTCATAAAAAATAGATTTTTTTAAATTAGTGAGAAAAAGTATTATTGATATTCAGAGTGGTTTAGATATCACTGCAGAAAATGATATTTACATGTCAACAACAAAAAAAAGGAAGTAAGGTGTACTGTAACTCCCCTATTCCAAAGGTGTTAAGGCACAAGATTAAGGAAATCCAATTTGATCTGTATACCGACAGCTGATTTCACTGCTACTAGTTTTTGTCTCAGTATGTAAGCAAGGTTATACTTGAAAAACCACAAGGCATATTCCTGAGATGGCAGGATTGCCCTTATGGGGAGAGACCAAGCAAAATTATCAGTATTTGGGCTTAGAAATTATTTATTTGAAATACCCTAGGATCTGTCAGGGAATTTCAGGACAAATGCAAAAAAGCTGGAATGTGCAAGATGTGAAGGTATAAGATCTGGGACTGAGCAGGAGAGAAATAGGCACAATTCCAAGTAGCTCTAGTTTTAGAAACCTAAACATACAACCAACTCAAATATTACAGATTACAATTCATAATTATGGTCAAAGGAAGAAATCTAATAGATGACATAACCAAATCAAAGTCCTTTAAAAAGAAGTTTATTTGGGAATTGGATAAATTCAACCAAGTTATCATTAGGAATATTGTTCCATAGTTCCACACAAGACAAAACAAAACTGGGGCCAAAATGAGAACTTGATTACTTTTTATTTCCTCTCCTGGGAAAGATGAAATGAACATTGTTTCTTTGCTTCCATTCAGGAGTGAACCTGAAAACATCTCACGTACCAGACAAAAGTATTGTCTTCAATATTATGGAACCCTGCATCACATCGGCTATTTCTGGGTGGTCTCTCTTCCAAGTACTAACCACACTTGAGTTGAATTAGTTTCTGAGTTTAGATGTCAAAGGGTAAAATCAAGCAAATCCAATATTTATTGCACAGTCTGAATGATTCTAAATGAACTGAACTGCTCATCCATCACAGAGGTCAGTAGGGACTGGGAATGGGGCAAAACAGGTGAGTATGGTTGACTTTTTCTCCTGAAGGACATCATTGAATCCAGTGGACTTTAAGAACAGTCTGTAGTGTCGTGGCTACTGTTACTAACATCAGCCTTTTCTCATTCCACATATATTTCATCTCAATTTCCCAGCTGCAAAAGTGGGATTTAAACTCATCACTTCCAGATCAGTACTTCAGACTTGTGGATGCATGTTCAAATATCTTGCTACCTTGCTAGCCTAAAAGAGCTAAATGAGCTCTTTAGTCATTTGAATAATACATATGGCGGTTCAGTTACCAATTACACACCATCAGGTATTAAGGGTAAGAACACACAGGTCCCTACAATACATTTCAATGTGTTTTGTGCTTGTTTTCTTCTCCAGAATTAGAGAGATCTGTTAATGTACAGTCAGTAAGTACATTCAGGAATAAGGTCAATAGAATTTGGATACTACAGAAATCAGTGGACACAAAGAGGGTGGAAAAATGGACAAGCTCAAAGAACAGCGAAACAGGCTAGTGAAGGGCACAGTTTCCATTTCTAGTTTCTTCTTATATTTTTATTTAACTTATTCTTCTCCAAAGGTCATCACCTTGTCCTGGTGGAGAGGCTTGTGAGCTCCTGAGATCCCAGGAATGGTGCCATCAGGCACTTAAGTGGTACTTAGTTGCTGGTCTGGTCACGCATGGCGGTAAGGTCAAGGAGGAGGTTCCAACAAAGAGTGATCCAACCATTAGCTCAATGTTAGAAGATGGTGGAGGATTATGATACAGTACAATGGCAGTAAAGGTGGAGGAAGGCTGCAGCAGTGAATGGTCTCCAGTCACCTTGCATTGGACCTTGACCCCAATCTGTCAAGGATCATGTGGCAGCTGCCTATGCATTGGCCTCTCAACATTAAATAAAGTCACGCACTCCGTTAACGAGCTCTCTGTTAAGGAAATCCACCCTAACATTCTCAATTAAATCACACGGTGATCAGCAAGTGACAAAGGAGGCAGGATTGTGACGTCTGGAAGCCTACACTGCATCAAAATACGTGGATCCCAGACTGGTCGCTACAACCACCAGAAGACCTATAAAAAGCCAACCCTTAAGGTCGGGGTTCTTAACCCAGGGTCCACGGACCCTTTGCTTACTGGCATTGGAGAGTGAAATTGCCATTCCTGGTACCACAGTTCTTGGCAAACACTTACAGAGAAACATTGTTGGATGATTATGTGTTTGTGGCATGTTTCACCAATTGAAGAAGAATAGGCAAAAGAAAAATATGACAACAAAGTCCAAAACATGGACACCATATTGTGAAAAGGCAATCATTATAAGAACTTTTAATTCTAAGCAGCAATGCAAACAGCAAATTTTGTTTTTTAAGACAACTGACAACAAGTAAGCATTAATGAAAGTGACAGCGATCGCACTTCATGAGTTCTCTGTAACAATATGGACTTTTACTATGATCACAAAAGTATGTGCCAATCAATAGATTAATCCATTGTTTTGCATAAAACAATGTGAAAGAAGACATCCTCTTCATCAATACCCTTCAAGTGTCATTGTGTCATAGTCTGATTAAAAATACCCAATCACTTGCTGGAAGTTAATGAAATAATGAGCTAAAGAATGAACGCAATAACACTTCATAAATACAAGCAATTCTGCAGATGCTGGAAATCCAGAGCAACACAACCAAATACTGGAGGAACTCAGCAGGTCAGGCAGCATCAATGGAGAGGAATAAAGAGCTGAAATTTCAGGCCCAGCCTTTTCATCAAATCCAGAGTTCCTCCAGCGTTTTGTGCGAGTAACACTGCATGATGTAAGAACTCACTGCGGCAGCAGGCTGATTATTTTACCTGTTTCACTGTTACTTTCTCAGTCTTTACAGGAACCTAAACCACCAGCCTGGCTTGATTCAAATAATAAAACAAATTTCTGGCAACAACCAGAACCAGGTTCAAGTGGCATTCTGAAAAACTTGATTAAATGATGCTACAGTAGTCCTTGTGAGATTAGCTTTATAAATATTGCTTCGTATCTTTGCCAGGTTAATTCTCTCTCCCAGCATAAGTGTACTACATTTCAAACTTGCATGACATTACAAAATTATAAAAAAAACTAAATTCTAATGAACACATAAACTGCCAAAGCACAGAAGAATATGGACAAGTTCTGGTAAATGGGATCAGCATTGATGGGCTGGCATGCGCATGGTAGACAAAGGGCAATTTTCTCTGTTGTGTCACCCTATGAGTCTATTGTCTGGATTATAAGTAGGAGTAGTTAAATTCAGCCAAGCAGACCTGCTTCACCATTCAAAATGATCATAAGACCATAAGACATAGGAGCAGAATTAGACCATTTGGCCCATTGAGTCTACTCTGTCATTTCATCATGGCTGATCCAAACTTCCTCTCAGCCCTAAACTCCTACCTTCACCCTTTATCCCTTCATGCGCTGACCAATCAAGAATCTATCAACTTCTGCCTTAAAGATACATAATAAATTGGCTTCCACAGCTGTCTGTGGCAACAAATTCCACATATCACCACTCTCAGGCTAAAGAAATTCCTCCTCATCTCCATTCTAAAAGGATGCCCCTCGATTCTGAGGCTGTGTCCTCTGGTTTAATAGTCGCGATCATGATTCATCTATTTCTTTTATTGTCCTCAAAACTATATTACTGTCTCTTGTTCAAAGCGTATTACTTTCCCAAAGTGTAGAGACTACTGCAGCCTTGAAAAGGACTCAATGTGTGTTTTTTGAGATGAAAATACCAAAGATTCACAACTGTCTCAAAGAACTTCCTCCTCCCTGCAATGTTGATGTTTGATATGGCCATGATGGACCAAAGGGGTTGTTCCTGTACTGGATGATTCTAAATGGGTGATAAATTATCCAAAAAATATTCCCTGTAGTTTGGGATTTCCACCAGTGAAAGCATCTGCACATCATCCATTCTATGAAGTCCCTATAATTATTTTCTTTTCCTGATGAGTTCATATTGCTGTTTACTGGTTGCCACAAAACCAGTTTTGAGGTTTGGGTAAAGCCATTGTTTTTTTACTGCTCTTCGCCACTACTCTTTCTTCGGGAATAGTAATTTAAAACCACACCTACCTTCTGAGTCAATACACAGACTGACGTTGTGGTTCTAAGTAAATGTTCTTTCTCTGGTTCCCCTGTTTCCCTTGAAGCACACAAAATGCTTTGAGATTTTCCTTAATGTTGCTTACAGTGCATTTTGTGCTTCCTTTTCATCTTCCTACTTACTTTTTCTCAACATGACCCCATGTTCCATATTCCTGTGATGCTCTTGTTTACCATCCTGTATACCTGCCATAAAATAACTTAATTTTCTTTATCCAACCCTCAATATCCCTTGCCATCATGGCTGTTTAGATTTACCTTTCATCGCTATGGGGACACATTGGCTCCGAATTCTTACCATCCCCCTCCTGAATGATTCCCACCATTTGCATGTAGACTCACCTGCAAGTAGCTGCTCCCAGTTCTTGTTTGCCAGGGCACATCTAATCAACCTAACTACAATGCGGCACCTTCATTTCCAATCTATTTTTATTCTTTTCTATAAGAATGAAAACTCACAGAGTCGTGGTCACTATCACCAAAATGGTTTCCCACTGACACTCCGATCACTTGACTTGGCTACATTCCCAAAGATTAAGACAGACACGCTGTATCTCATGAAACCACCTACAATCTAGTTCAGATAGTTCCCCCATAAACCCTTCACAGCCAGACAATCCCAAACAAAGTGTTCAAAGTTAGGATCTCCCAATCCCATAGCCCTGTTAATTTCTGTACTTCTCTGTCCTTTTCTGCTCCTCTTTCTCCTGTGGACTCTCAGGAGGTATGTAATATACCCTTATCAAAGTGATTGCTCCTTTTTGTTTCTAAACTCCACCTATATGGCATCATCCTAAGAACATGCAAAGATATAAACATTGGACTGTTTGCTCAGCAAATGTATCTCCAGGAATATTGAGGTCATGCTAAAGAATGGCAATGGAATCATATGACTGGCTCTGAGAATGGTGGAAGCTTTTTACATTCTGTGATATTCTGTAAGTAAATTACACTGGACAAACTTTTTCAAAACAGTTGCTTCCTCAATTTTTTTTAATGGTTATGATAGACCACTTGAAGCTGAACGCAAATATAACCTCAGACTACTTGGACTAGGTAGGAATTTGGAGAAAGACGAAACTAACTTTTATCAAATATAATGTGTTTAATTACAGAACAGTACTGATGCTTTCCAACAGTTCAACTAGGCTAAAAGTATTTTGTTCATGATTTTCATTAGTACTCAGAGTCTGAGGCTTCACGCTTAAGTGTCCAACCATTATCACTCAGCATTAATGGATTCGAGTTGCCCTGATAATCGTTTCTCCATGACTGCAATGTCTTGGTGAAATCTTTCACCATGCTCGTCAGTGACACACCAAGATTTGCAGGGAAGAAGTCTAAATGGGAATGAAGAAAATGAATCTATAGTGACACGTCGTACCTCATGGCTTTGCTAGCTAGAAGGATGTTGTCAATCAGCTGCAGGTAGATGGGTGTTCTGTACTTGCCAAGAAAAATTTCAATAGTATCCTTGAGTATCTTCTGGTATTAGTAGAGGTTCTTTGAAATGCCTGCCATTGATGACCTATTTGATTTATGGACCAACAAAAATACATTCCTTAATCTTGGCATTAGTTATTTTGGGAATCATTTATGTCAGATATGGACATCCTTCAGCTTCTTTGTTCATCGCACCACAACATTTTTCATAAGCCTCAGTTTTATATGAAGAGGATGCAGAAATAATTTTGTTGGGTCTACAAGTGGCTTATGTGCCACAGTTTTCTCTTCTGGAACCAACTAATTATGGGGTGGCCAATCCTTTTGAATGTAATGAGATCTTTTAGTGTGGTTGTCTGATATACCCTGTACATGTAAAAATAATGCATAGAAGGTGTGTGTGTGTGATGCTTGGGACATATATTGTTTGACACCATGAATATTACTGTTAGGTAACAAGTGAAATACCAATAATATGTCTTCCTTTATGCACGCATAAACTACTCTTTTATCTGAAGGTTTCCAGTAAGGTCCATAATCCCTTATCCAAAATCCTTGGAGCCAATTGCATTTTGGAATTCAGAATTTTTCAGATTTCAGAATCCCTCCTTATTGGTTCTGGGACCACCCGCGGATTCCAAAAAAAAACGTATGCTCAAGTCCTTTATTTAACCTGGCTCAGTGCTGGTGGACTTTAGGACCCAGTGGAGCTCTAGACCTTCGCACATCCTCCCGTATACTTTAAATGATCTCTAGATTACTTATAATACCGAATACAGTGTAAATGCTATGTAAATAGTTGTTATACTGTATTGTTTAGGGAATAATGACAAGAAAAATATTTTATTTCCAACAAAAACATTCAATAAAACATAAAAATATACAGCTTCAAACAAACCGAATCAAACACATGGTAAATGACTTATTGGAATAAATGTAAAATGTCACTGTCACTATAAAACTTCAGTAACTTGTCTTTATGTTTCTTTAAATCATATACAGTGGTAGTTCTGACACCATATTCTTCAGTAAGATGCTGCACAGACACACCACGTTCAAGCTTCTGCAGTGACTCCACTTTCTGCGTTACTGATAATGATAGATGCTTCCTTCTCTTTTTCTCATTCTTACCCATAGGGGTATCTGCAGCTCTTTTTGACATTTTCACAGTGAAATTAAACACAAAGTTAACAGTGAACACAAAATATCAGCAAACAGCAAATGCACGTGTAACCAGTACGAGCGCTGAGCCACAACTGACGTCTGGCGACCTCTGCTAGTGCTGCCACGTCACACCTGGCCATTGGCAGCCATTGGCAAACAGAGCTTTGGTTTTCGGAGCTTTTTGGATTTCAGAATTTCGGATAAGTGATTACCGACCTGTAGAAACTTCAATTTCAAGTTTAATGTCATTCAACCATTTATATTTATACTACCAAAGGAAACTTCACCTGGATCAAGGTGCACAATGTAGTACATATAATTCACATACAACACAAAGTAATATTACCTCAAATAAATTACTAAATCATAAGGTGCATTTATGACACAAATTAAAAAGTGAACAGTATAACGCTACTGGCACTCCATAATTGATGAGACTTGTGTGGCGGCGGGGAGTTCGGCCGTCTCACTGACTAGGGGAAGAAACTCTTTTTCATCTTAACACTCCTTGTTTTAATGCTATGGTAACTCCTGCCTAATGGTAGGGGCTGGAAGATATTGTTGGACCGATGGGAGGGATTATTGAGAGTGCTAAAGGCCCTGCATATACAGCGCTCCCAATAAATATCTTGGATGGGTGAAAGAGAGATCTGATAATCCTTGCAGCAGTCCTTCAAATCTTTTGTAGGATCTTGAGGTCAGA
Source organism: Hemitrygon akajei (assembly GCF_048418815.1). Taxonomy (NCBI): domain Eukaryota; kingdom Metazoa; phylum Chordata; class Chondrichthyes; order Myliobatiformes; family Dasyatidae; genus Hemitrygon; species Hemitrygon akajei. The sequence continues at coordinate 155,030,137 of NC_133130.1, read as the reverse complement.
TACTTTACATTTTCCCTACCACACAGTGATGTAGCTGGTCAGGACACTCTCAAAAGTGCTCCTGTAAAAATTGATTATAATAGAGTGTTGGGGGTGTCTCACTCACCACAGGCTCCTCAGGTAGTTGACATTCCACTGCTGTGCTTCCTTGACTAAAGAAGAGGTGTTGGTCAGCACTCCCAGAACCTTGGTGTTACTAATTCTTTCCTCCGAGGAGCCGCTAATGTGCAGTGAAGAGCGGTCAGCCTGCACCTTCCTAAAGCCTCAATTATCTCTTAGTCTTGTCCATGCTGAGAATCAAGATGCTGTGCTCACACCATTCTACCAGTCGCTCTATCTCCTCTCTGTATGGCATCTCATCGCCATTGTTGATAAGGCCAACCATTGTTGTGTTAACAACAATCTTGATGATTTGGTTTGAACTGGATCGAGCAATGCAATCATTCATCTGTAGCATGAACAGCAGTAGACTGAACTTACAGCTCAGGGGGGTGGTGTAGAGGGTGACACCAGTGCTAAGCACGGTGGAGCTATAGATTTTGCTGCCAAAATGGGCTAACTGTGGTCTCTCTGTCATGAAGTCCAAGATCCAGTTACAGAGTGAAGTATTGAGACTGAACAAGAACAATTTACCTACCAGCTTCTGAGAGATTATCATATTCAACACCGAGCTGAAGTCGATAAACTTAATACTTAGAGATCTTCTCTGACCAATTTGATTGAGTTTATCAAAAAGTAACAAAATGTATTGATCAGAGTTGTGTGGCTGATGTAGTTTACATGGATTTCTGTAAAGCCTTTGATAAGGTACCAAATGGGAGACAGATCCAAAATGTAAGAGTCCAAGGGAATCGCAGGGCAGGCAGGCGAAATTAATCCAAGATTGGGTTGGTAAAAATAAGAAATTGCATCGGAACAGTATGGAGGCTTACTATATTGATACAACATGGAGGTGTAACTGCATTAAAATAAGATAGGAATTTACTGGATTAGAGTAGGGAGGAGGTATTCTGCACTGAAAAAGAATGCGTTACCTTGTCATGAATGTTGAGTTACTAATTCATGACATCCTATTGCCCAACCTGCAACATCGTGTGAAGTTATGGAATTGCAACGGCAATTTGTGGACTGAAGTTCAGACCACATTTTCATGCAAGCTGTGTACAAATCAATTAAATAAAAATTGATTCTCTTTAAGGATGAGCTATGCTATTGAGAATGGGGTGAAGCAAATTAAATCATTAAAAACAGGGAAGTTGTCACATAATAAATTAATTAAAGTTAACAAGCTAAAGGAATTGGAATTGAAATTAAGAGTAACAGAAAATTAGGTGAAATGAACTGAACAAATTGGAGTAAGATAATGGTTAGCAGAAATAAATAGTCTCCATGACTGAGGTGATAAAGAATATGGAGAGAGAAGAGCTAGATTTTCAAAATGGTCTGACGGAGATGGGTAGGCAGGGTTAAGTTAGAATTGGGGGAACAATCACAAAAACGTCTTTCGCAGTGCTTACAACTAGATCGGAGAATTTTGACAATGGTGTAAAAGAAATCCTCTCTGAAGAGAGGCCAAGATAAAACACATTTGTTGGTCTTGGGCAGCAATATATAAAAAGAGGAAGATCGAGTGAACAGGAATGGCTTGGCAATAGTACACATAACTCGAGAGGATTTTCTGAGATAAGGAAAAGAATGATGAAAGATGTAATTTTTTTCTTAAACTGGTCAAAGACCAGGAAGAAAAGCATTCATTAGTAGCACATGGTTAGCATTAAAACTGAAGTTACTTAATGATGAAGATCATTTGTAAAATGGGACCAAATAGTAAAAATGATTTTGTATTGAATTCCTGGCATTATTATATAATTGAATCCAAAGCTTCATTATGAACATGATTAAATTAAAAATTAGATTTCAATTATGCTTGAATTTCAGTCAGATATTCAGATTTTCCATCCTTCAAGCCAACATGCATTGACTGAAAGATGAAATGTGCACTGATTAAAGGACAACCATTTTAATCAATCCAAATGTTTTCAGTGACAAAGGCCTGATGCCAGGAACTTCACTACTTTTGCACTTGGCCGGAAGATTTCTATACAATATTCCCAACGGGACTTAGATCAGAGAAATAAAACAGTACACCAACTGTGATAGGAGTTGTAAGATATATAATGACAGGATAATTATATGTGCATTTTCTTCACCAGCTACCTTGGAGAAATGAACTGCGACAGTGTAGACCAATGAGGAAATCTTTAAGGAACAGCATTTATCTTCCGTCTGGGTATGTTACAACCTTCTAGGGCAAATTTTGAACTCTACATCATCAGGTAACTTAAATTTCCTGTCTGTATCCATCATCCATCTATGATATTGGTTCAGTTTACCTGGTTTCTACTTTTCTTTCTTTACTTTTCATCTATGAGTGGAGACTTTCTCAGCCTGACCTGCTGGCCATTTCACTCCGCTCTGCTTCTCACAGCTCCCACATTCTTTTGCCAATATTTTCATTCTCTAACTGCTCCCAATCACTTATTAATCAAATAATCTTCTTCACTGCTTATCTTTATGGTCACCCCAGTTTTACCCTATCAATGACATATCCTCTCTTCCATCCTTCCTGCACATTAACAATATTTTATTCTGTCTTTTGCTCAGTTCTGATGAAGCATCTTCAGTCTGAAACATGAACTCTTCCCACAAATATGGCCTGACACGTTGAGCACTTCCAGCATTTTCTGTTTCCGTAAACCAAGCTGTGCCAACTAGAAAATTTAATTGAATGTTAAATGAATGATAAAAATTAAAAGAAGTGAGATCAAGCATGCTGGGATTAAGGAAAAAAAAACAAAGGAACACTTTTATGTGCAGTATCGTACAAAAGTCTTAGGCAGCCTTGCTATATATATGTGCCTAAGACATTTGCACAGGACTGTAGTAATTTTATGTATTGCACAGTACTGCTGGTGAAAAAAAAATCTTGACATATGTGCTTCCTGACCTGCTGATTTTGACATAGGTCTCTATTGTGGACTGAGAGTGAAAGGGCGACAAGGATAGTGGAATCATGGTTGGGGAAAGGGGAAGGAAGAGGACAAGGAGTGGGAAGAACCAGTGCAACATTTGTAATAATCAATAATTTAAATTGTTTGAAATCAAATGACCTTGTTTGGTGTCTCAGGATTGGGTGCATCTGCACCTGCGCCATCTCACCACGCCCTCCTCGCCAACCTGGACACTCCTTCTCTGCCACATGTCCCACATCCCTACTGCAGCGTTCCACCCTCACCATTCCCAACATCCTTTGCTCCCACCAGATTTACAAACTCACTTTCCACTCCACGTAAACAAATACAGTACTGTGCAAAAGTCTTAGGCACCTTTGCTATATATATGTGGGCCTCAGACATTTGCACTGTACTGTATTTTGTTTTAATCTGAAAAAAATATTAAAATACGCAGTTTTGAGAATCTTTCCTTTTGAAGTAACTTTTCAAAATAGAGTTCCTATTTGCAGACAAATCAAGACAAACTTTGTTACTATGGAATAAGGACCCCAACATTTTCTGATATTGGTAAGTTATTTTTCTTTATGAAAAGGGCAATTTGTAGAAGCTGCCTTTCCAGCATAATTGCTTTCCTTGCTTTTGTAACAGGTGGAGCTAAAGGCTAATCGATCAATGACGAGGCTCTTGCTGAGATACCGGAACAGCACAAACATTACAGCATGGCAACTTGGACAACAATTTCCTGTTTTTATGATTTCATTTTCATTTATCAAAAGTCATCCAATGTATTCCCCAATACCGATGGATCCTCACTATTATTTTCACAGAGCCATCTGGCCCATCATGGAAGTTACTGTGCTGTGTGTAATCAGTAATATGAAAGTGTGTTTCTTTAGAGGGAGAATCAAAGTGAAGGCTACTTAGACCATCCTGCCTGTGCTGCGATTTGTAGGTGACACATACATCTCCCCCAGCCTCCCTTGTTGCAGAGAAAGCAAACCCAACCCACCCAATCAGGGCATGAGACGAGATTCTTCTGTCCTGGCAATATCCTCAGATTTCCTCAAAACCCTCTCTATATCAGTCACATTATCCTGTAATATTGTGACCAAACGTAAAGGTAGCTTGCATACAGGTCTGCCATAGCCTCCTGGCTATTACACCCTGTGCCTTGGCTCATGAAGGAAAATCCTTGGAATACTTGGTTTGATTGACAGCTTAGTGAACACTTGTAGGTTGTGTGAAGATGATAAGCCCTTGGAGGAAGGAGCCTCAATCTTCTTTTAAGACTCCTTTATGTTATGACGAAAAGCAGCTGACAAGTGCAAATTAAAGTCCAAACACCATTGTTTCAAAACTTAACTTTTTTTGCATTGAGTTTTTTAAACTCTTTTTTTTGTTACACTCGATTTTGTCTCATGGCAGCCTTTAGAAATGGAAATGTGAGGCCGAGAGTCAATTATTTACAAACACTGATCCTGTAAAGCATTGTAAGGTCATACAGTTGTCTCAGTTTGATAAAAATCCCAAGTTTGAGTTGCTTATTGATAAAAGTGACCATGATTAGAAATAACGTGTGATAAAGATTCACAAGGCTTTAAATATCAATAGTTTTGCTTACTTTTCATTATTTATCTTTAAATACATATCCTTAGATACTAAGATTAATGTTTTATTGTTAATTTCTTCTACCCACATGTCAGATTGTTTTACTTCAGCTCTGCATTATACCATTCACTAATGGCAGAGCTCACCTGGATATGTAGATAAAAAGCAATGCTGAAGGTTGCAAACGAGCTTTACGAAAAATAAATGATAATCCAGAAGAGTACACAAGGCCTTAGAAATCACAAGTGTTTATTTTTAAATAAAGCATTGCCCAGTTAGTTCAAAATATTCTCAGCTGTAAGAGCTGCATAACATTTCCTGCATTTTTCCAGATACAATTACTAAACCAAAACACACAACATGCTGGAGCAAGTCAGGCAGCAGGCACGAAAATTAATAAAGAGTTGCCGTTTCAGGTCGAGACCCTTCTTTAGGACTGAGAAGGAAGGGGGAAGATGCCAGAATAAGAGATAGGAGGAGGGGAAGGAGGCTCGCTGGGAAGTGACAGGCGAAGCTGGGTGGGAAAGGTCAAGGGCTGGAGCAGAAGGAATCTGACAGGAGAGGAGAGTGGATCACAGGGGAAAGGGAAGGAGGAGGGGACCCAGGGGGAAGTACGTAAATAGCAGCTGAGTAAAGGTAAAAGGTGTCCTATTGTCCTGTCCTATCAGATTCCTTCTCCTCCAGCCCTTGACCTTTCCCAACCACCTAGCTTCACCTATCACCTTCCAGCTAGCCTCCTTCCCCTCCCCCCACCTTTTTATTCCAGCATTCTTTTTATTCTCAGTCCTGAAGAAGTCTTGACCAGAAACTTTGACTATGTGTTAATTTCTGTACATGCCGCCCGACCTGCTGAATTCCTCCAGCATTTTGTGTGTGTTACTTTGGATTTCCAGCATCTGCAGACTTTCTCATGATTACAATTATTAAATCACTTGATATGTTTCTAAACCCAGCATCAGGGAGTCCTTTACATAACTATTGGTAGTCGAAACAGGACCAGGATTTGAGTCCTATAATGACACACACAAGATGCTGGTGGAACACAGCAGGCCAGGCAGCATCTATAGGGAGAAGCACTGTTGACGTTTCGGGCCGAGACCCTTCGTCAGGACCTGAAACGTCGACAGTGCTTCTCCCTATAGATACTGCCTGGCCTGCTGTGTTCCACCAGCATTTTGTGTGTGTTGTTTGAATTTCCAGCATCTTCAGATTTCCACGTGTTGAGTCCTATAATATACTGTTTAACCTACCATTCTTTTTTATCCTCTGGTGATCATATAGTACCATAACTTGAGTATCAGTTTTTCATCCTACACCTGAGAAATAGGTTATTTTGGTTTTTGACCAGCCAAGGAAATGTCAGCTCTCAGTCAGTGATCAAACTTTTATGGGCATGACCCAAAGAGCAAGGAGGGTTGGATTATTAATTTCTGTTTGATAGCAGTTTGCGATTTCTGGTGCTAAAAACATTTCATATCTCTTTCCTTGAAATGAATGGAATTGACTTTATTTCTTACCTCCTTCACATACATGAGGAGTAAAAATCTTTACCTTATGTCTCTGCCTAAATGTGCAATTTGCAATCATAGTAATTTATAATAAATAGAACAGTCAATGTAATACAGAAATACACTCAAATCAGTGTGAGTTCATCAGCCTGATGGCCTGTTGGAAGAAGCTGTCCTGGAGAATGTTGGTCCTGGCTTTTTTGCTGTGGTACCATTTCGCAGATGGTAGCAGCTGGAGTAGATGGTGGTTGGGGTGACTTGGGTCCCCAATGATCCTTTGAGCCCTTTTAACACACCCGTCTTTGTAAATGTCCTGAATCATGGGAAGTTCACAACTACAGATGCACTGGGCTGTCCACACCACTCTATGCAGAATCCTGCAATTAAGGGAGGTACAGTTCCCATACCAGGCAGTGATGCAGCCAGTCAGGATGCTCTCAATTGTGGCCTGGTAGAAAGCTCTTAGGATTTGGGGGCCCATACCAAACTTCCTCAACTGTCTGAGGTGAAAGAGGCACTGTTGTGTCTTTTTCACCACACAGCTGGTGTGTACAGACCATCTGAGGTCCTTGGTGATACAATGATCCTTTTGCTACATCTTGTGAAATGAATCTTCACATGTAGCTTTCAGCATTCCAAAAATACAGTTATCCATTCTGAAACTAAAGATTCACACTCTCTATAAAAGACTAACAGCAGCAAATGAAACCATTCTTTCTTAATCTGGAGAAGGGACCATCAGAGTTATGATCTCTAACATAACTTCAAAACATGCAAGCGTTGTATAATTTGCTATGCTGCACCTTTTTTCTCATTTCTGACTGTGAATGGGATGGAAAAAGAACCGTCAAACATATTGGTAAAATAAACAATATACCTTTGACACAGAAATTCAAGCCCAACTGTAAATGTGTTTTGGAAGTTAGCAGATTAAGATATACAAGAACTCTCCTTATCCTCAAGAATGATTCACCTTTGAAGCACATTTTCATTCTGTGTGTTTGTCTTAGAATTATTCAATTTAATAGAACAGAAAAGGCAATGAGAAAATTCTTTCAATAAGTAATAAGCAAAATCACAGGAAATGGTTCAAGAAATACATGGTTTCTTAATTGGAATGGGTGATGTTTCAGTCAAAACAATCAACCCCATCTAAAAGTGCTTATTCCTGAAATATTATGGATTTTAATTTGTACCTTTTTTGATAATTCCATATTTGCTATTCTTGTTAGCAATTTGCCCTTGCCTGTGAAATCAATGCATTAATTCACTTTTGTTCAACTGATGAAATTATCAATATTTTGAAGACTAGTTTTTCATGTTTGATAGTGTAGAACTTATGATAACAGATCAATTATTCATTATATGTCTCTCCTAATTCTTATTCCTGCAAAGGTAGCAAATAAAGAGATGAAAGCTGCAAGAACTGAGTGACAATCCAAGCAATCTTCCATTCCATTAGACTATAAGATAGAGGAGCAGAATTAGACCATTCAGCCCATTAAGTCTGCTCTGCCATTCAATTAAGACTTACCGGTAATTATTATCCCTCTCAACTCCATTTTCTTCTTCCTTCACCCAATAATCTTTAACACCCTTCAATTCGATGCCATTCAATCAAATCAGTGTAAGAACATTCACTTAGACTTGCTCTGCAGTTTATAAATCTTGTAATTTAAATCCTTTGTCAAAGTTGGCAGTTTTGAGTCACACCATTTAAACACATATGCAACTCAAGTTGGGGAATCATTTTAATTAACTAAAGCTCGAGTTCTTCTAGCAGATTGTTCTTTTGCATATCAAATATATAGTATGAATTTTGTAACAATGAAAATATCATTCTTGAGAGTGTTTTATGACAGTGATCAATTGGGAGAATTAATTTGTTAGTTATTTGGTAACAATAAGCAGGTAACATTATATGGAGGAAGTCCGTACTATCAAAGCAGACCATGTTTGTGTTGCTTTCTCTGCTTTATGATATTGTAGGTGTGAATCTGGATGTATAGTATCAAAGAGCATTGGATCAATAAATAGAGATTATTGCCATACCTTCCAGGCCCTTATTTCTACATGCAAGCTAATTATCAATTTTAAGTACCAATTTGAATTGCTCATCTTTTCTGAGTCATGGAATTACTGGCACTAGTTCATAAATTGAAAATGGCCTCTTCCCTCTGTGTCAGTCGGTCACAGTGATCTCCAACACAAATCTCCTGCGACTAATTCCATTCTGCATGGCTGTAGGGAGCAGGGCTTAAAGAAAATGATTTTCTTTCAATTCCTCCTTATGTGGTCAGGAAGCTTGATGACAGATTTGTTTTCTTTACTTCCCATGCAAACCTGCCGAAGTCAATTCTGTCACCTTTCCAAATAAAATCTTTAAGTCACTGTTACATGCAAGAGACATTATCATTTTCGATCCCACAGGTTTGTGCAGAGAGGTGGACAGTCACCAAGGGCCATCTGGTATCCTGCCAAGCTGTCAGTTTTTCAGAACTAAACTAAGACTATGAGCATGAACATGCAATGGAACAGATGGTGTCAACAGTTGATCTCATATACACCCTTGTCCAACATCCACACACACACAGCTTTCCACTTGGTGTTACTGGGAAGGTAATAAGAAACCAGTTTCGATCTTGCCAGTTAGTTCAGTGATACTGTACATAAAGTTACATCTTACAGGTTTGACATAGATTCATTTGAGATTCTCTAGCTTAAAATAAAAACTTATAACCTTTGTGCATAGTGGTCTAGATTGTAGAACTATGCCTTACAGATTTTGCAATTTGGTTTAGTCATGATCTCCAATGCTGTCCAAGTGGAGTATGCATGTTCTCACACAAAATGCTGGTGGAACACAGCAGGCCAGGCAGTATCTATAAGGAGAAGCACTGTCGACGTTTCGGGCGGAGACCCTTCGTCAGGACTAATTGAAAGGAAAGATAGTAAGAGATTTGAAAGTAGGAGGGGGAGGGTAGTAGGAGGCTATTTGCCTGTATATGCACAGCTGTCCTAAGTTTTCATTGCCTTATACACCAATAATCCATGGTATTATTGACTGTAATTAATAAGAGCAAAGGTCCATTTGAAATAATGGCCACTATCCTCAATCTTAAATTTAAACAATTTCTTTCTATCATCAAATTCATTCTTTAATTGCTTTAGATCTTTAAATCCTTTGCATTTATAAAGTCCGAAGAATCCGAAGAATTAAAAAAATGCATTGAAATGCAGAAAGGAGGATAAAATAATAAGGATCACATGTAAGAAATGGTAAAGGAATGGTATGCAACTATTTATTTAACATTTTGGGGTTGCTGTTTTATTACTTCAGAAGCTTGTGAATTTAAGCTCCAAAGAAAATAGATTTTCAGAGCCAACAAAGCAGTGGGGGCACCAAGATGAGACCAGATGAACCCTGGATTAGGAATAAAACTATTTCCCAGTTGGGTGGACATAATCATTATATTGTACTTTACAAACAGCAGAGGAAAAATTATCTCAGCTGACTGGTCAGTTTTTATCCCTCAGTTAGTGCTACAAAAAAATCTAATGTTCTGTCTGTCTTGCTGCGATTGTCTGCATGGAAACAATGACCACACTCAAACAGCAATATATTTCATATGGAGCACTTCAAGATATTTTGGAGGCCTGAGAGGAAATAGAAATTGTCCCTTGCAGTTGAATTGATATGGTTTTATGGAGAGTTTTGAAATGAAGGCAAGGCATAGAAATGGGAATAAGCAAGTCATTAGTGTTGAGGCACACATCACCTACAATCCAGTAAACTGGCAGAAGCAGCTTGGCCATAAAAGGGTAATTCCAGAAAGAAGAAGCGTAGCCTTAGTAGCATTGCCTCAGAACTTATTATCACTGGAAACTGATTCTGCAAGTCAGATCTGTATAAAATAAATGATATTTCTTCATTTGGCAGAAATGAAAGGGGCAAGACTTTTCTGTTCCCCATTTGTTGGAATCTCAAATGTGTCATCACAAATGATCTTTCAAGCAGGTTGTAGTGACAGACGTTACTCTCGATTACAAGGTGGAAAACATTCAACAGGAGTAGAATCAGAATCAGGTTTAATATCACCAGCATACGTCTTGAAATTTGTTAACTTTGCGGAGTAGTACAATGCAATACATGATAATAGAACGAAAAAGAAAACTGTATGCGTAACTCACAGAATGAACAAACGTTACGTGGTGAACGATTTGATATTTGTATGTGTACATTAGCAGTGAAGTGATGCTTTAGTCAATAGATTCATGACATGTGAGTAGCATGTTTAGGATTTTGGGAATAATGAATGATCAGATCTCACCTAGTGATACAATTTTCCATGTCTTGAAAGATATCAAAGTATCAAAGGTAACATTGAAATCTTTAGAGAGTGAATCCTGCGGTGAAACTATAATGAAAGTACCCATGTAAAGGATTATATTCTAAGATGGCGAAATGTCTATAATGACGAAATGTCTATAATGACATTTGGGACTCTGCGGTATCATGGAAAGACAAAGAGGTAATGAAAGAACACTGATGGATTGCCTTGGCCAAGCATTAAAATATATGATGCAGTTCAACATAACCCAGTAGTATCCCATGCATGTATACTGAAAAATAAACTTAAAACATTTTCTTTGTGTGTTTTAAGTGTCACTGTCAATGGTTAACTGGTTAATCTGTTCTGTATTTTACAATATTTAATTTACATGATTCAGTTTGTTTATTTATGCGTAATTCTTCAGTAGATTTAATCCTTACTTTCATAAGTTTTTGTGTGTTATTTATACTACTATGATTTATACCCTTGTTCGGAGAAACATTGTCTCATTAGGCGATATGCACATATATAGTTAAATGACATAAACTTGACTTAAGTATTTCAATTTAAAACAAAATGTACTGAAGTCTGAGCAATATCTTCATCAATTTATTAAAACCAATTGGGATTCTTGGTAATTGAAATACCAATGTAGCATTGCTCTGCAATTTGAAAAAAATGCATATTCTTTCCCATTTTTATGAAGATGTTTTCAATTGCATGTCAATCTGCTTATCAGGAAATAGACTGTTTTACAATGGAAAGCCTCACATTTACAGTTAGCTGATGTTGACCTTTGCAGATATTTATCTCATGTTAAATAAATACTGATAAACTATATTTTTATCTGGCAAATTTAACAGCTTTTTGAAATTTAGACACTTATATTTGAGAGACTGTTGATTGACTGAACATGATGAGTGCTGGCTTCAGACTGACATTCAGTAAGTTGCTATTATAAACAACATATACTCTGATACAACATAGACTTTTAAAGGCTGGCTTTGCTTTGCTTGACAAATTAGGAGATACTGCTGGGAGTGATTGTTGACTTCATGCTGAACAAATAAGAAATGAAACAGACTAGAAAAAAATATCTAGGAGTGAAGCACGACTGCATTAAATTTTGATCATAAATATAATTTGCTCTTTTTTTCAAATTTCAAGAGGTCTTGTTCATTCACCCATAGTTTTCCATAAAAATAACAGGCCTCTCAATGTATCAATTCAATCTCTTTTGGAACTAATAACCAGTTGCACTCTTATTACAAAAATATCTTTACATTCACTGATACATAACTGCAACCTGTCAGCTTCTGAAATATCTTTCTTGACAGTTCTTGCTTCATGCATTGATTTCTTGTTTTGATGAGGAGAAAGGCTTCCGTGACATCAATCTTGAGAGAATAGCTTCAAGATCTAACATATATTGAGGAACAGTTTATAATTAAACTGTTTTGTTGAATGACTGACCACCACTGTATAATTTTTGTTCAAGTTATACTTCACTGTCCCACTTAACAGATAAATATGATATAACCACCTGTTGCCAAATGTTCAAAGAGCACTGTGAATTTTTGAATACACCTATTTTCTTCTTAGACAGTCCCTCGAGGCTGAAGGTGCTTTGTGTCCAGTCTGGTCATGGGTTTTCAGGTGGCCAGTGATTTGCAGCCACTATGGGGCAGTTGCAACTCAATGCAGGTAAGCAGCAGAGAAGGTACACAACTTTGTCTGTTTATATTAGACTTCTGTATCCTTCAGATGTTAATACACAAGGTTCTCGCTGCCTCCCGAACAATTCTCCTCCATTTTAATGGATTCCCATGAATGGTTATACTTTTTCAAGGGTGCTTTGAGGATATCTTTTGAAGGATTACTGGATTTATCTTTCTTATTATTAGTATTACTGAAAGAACTGGGCATCAGACATACAGGTAATGTGGCCCATCCTTTGATATTGAGCATGTGGCTGGGAGAGGGCACTAATGTTAATTTACCCATTGGAGCTGACTGAATGTAATTAACTGTAACACTGTGGTGACCCACTTCCCAGCGCACTCGAAGCGGCTCACAAAGTGGCACGCGCCGGCATAGAAGCCGGTCCCAAAGAGGGCGCCAAGCCTGCTTCACCAGCAAGGGGAAAAGCCTGCGCGCGGGACGGGACTGTGAATACGTGCCCCCTACAGCACTATTCACACCAGTCACACCACTACAACACTTCCTTTTATTTCATATTTTGAGTTGAGTTGAATTGAATTGATTTTATTACTTACATCCTTCATATACATGAGGAGTAAAAATCTTTATATTGCGTCTATGTCTAAATGAGCAATGTGCAATTTATAGCAATTTATAGTAAATATTTTGTACAACAGGATAGTCAATATAACAAAGAAATACAATTGCATCAGCATGAATTAAGCAGTCTGATGGCCTGGTGGAAGAAGCTGTCCAGGAGCCTGTTGGTCCTTGCTTTTATGCTGCGGTACCGTTTCCCAGATGGTAGCAGGTGTTTTCAAAATCTCCTCCATGTGTTAAGTACATCCATTTTCTCCGTAACAGTCTTCATTCATCTATGAACCACTTTGTTCTGAAAGCTTTGTGTCACTTGGCAGTTTTGTTCTCTATGATTCTTTCCATAACTTTAGCAAAGAAAAAGTGTGTCTGGGCTTTGTGTTCCTCTCTGCATAGATCCCATCTGACCTTTTGAATGTTTCCTTTAACTCTGTTTTTATGACAGATTTCCGGCATTAGTAGTTATTTCTGATTTTCCTCTAAAATCTTTTTTTTAAGGTTCTGAAAAGGGATAGATGTGGCTGATGCTGTGTCTTGAGGTTAAAGCTTCAAGATAGGAGCATGATCACAGAACAAGAGGTCAGGACTTAATTCATTTTCTTAGATGATCGTAAGTCTTGGAGTCCATTGAAAATATTCAGCCTGACATCCAAAAGCAAACATAGAGTTTAATGCAGAGAGCTTAATTTGCCCGAGAAGCAGTTATAATCCTGAAGAGTGAACAAGGCTCATAGGACAACACTGGCTCCTCCTGTTTCTGGTTTTAATACTCTTCAGTTTGTAAGATATGTAAGTGAAGAACAACTGCAGATATTTCTAACTATCCCAGCTTGTATAGGAACAAAGGAAAATCCAGTTTATTGGTTGAGTGGATCTGCACCAGCTGATAGAACAAAAAAATTCAGTCTGAATATCATACTTCTTCTGAAACCATTATTATTCAGAATCAGAATCTGGTGCATTATCAATGACCTACAGTACTGGTGTAAAAGTCTTAGGCACGTATACATAGCTTGAGAGCCTGAAGCTTTTGCTCAGTACTCTATTTGTCAACATGGAGTGGAGAGTGAGTTTGTAAATCTGGCGGGAGCATAGGATGTTGGGAATGGCAGGAGGGGAGCTCCGTGGGAGGGGTGTGGGACAAGAGGCAGAGAAGGAGTGCCAGGGTGGGGGGTGGTGTGGGTGCAGACACATCCAGCCCAGAGACACCAAGCAAGGTCAATCAATTCCAAACAATTGGTTTATTGATCATTTTAGAAGGTCCATCTGGTGCTTCTCATTCCCTCCCCACTGCCTTCCCTTTTTCCCAACTATGATTCCCCTGTCCCTGACCCTTTCCCACTCTCAGTCCACAATAGAGGCCCTTTTCAGAATCAGGTTTATCATCCCTCACATATGTCATAAAATTTGTTTTCATTTTCTGTGTTAGCAATACAGTGCAATAGATAAGATTACTACAGAACTGTGCACAAGTCTTAGGCACCCTAGCTATATCTATGTGCCTAAGACATTTGCACATTTCTATATGTCACAAAAATTGTTGTTTGGTGACAGCATTGCAATGAAATACATAAAAAATTACTTTTTTAAATTTACAATAAGAAAATATATTAAAAATAAAGGAAGAGTGCCAAAAGAGAGCATAAGAGTGAGGTAGAGTTCATGGGTACATGAACCATTCAATAAACTGATGGTGGAGGGGAAGAAGCTGCTCCTAAAACAATGGGTGTATGACCTCAGGCTCCTTGATGGCAGTAGTGAGAAGAGGGCATATCCTGGATGGTGAGCTTCCATCATGATAAATGCCACCTTCTTGAGGCACACCTTTGAAGATGCCCTTGATGTTGGGGAGGCTTGTGCTCACGATGGAGATGGGTGAGTCCACAATCCTCTGCAGGTCTTTCCGATCCTGTGCATTGGTACCTCCATACCAGACATCAGTGATGCGACCAGTCATAATGCTCTTCACTGTACACCTGAAGAAATTCACTGGAGACTTTGGTGACATACCAGTTTACATTCCAGCAAAACAACTCAGCTTAATTCGGTAGCTTCCATTTTCTGTTCCGAAACATTTCAAGTGGCACCAGCTGCCACAGCTGTAATTTTATTTTGTGGCTCCCCTTCACAGTTTTGAAAGTATCTGCCATTTTCTGGCTGTGCCTGAACCAATTCCAAACACTGCTTTCCAAGTAGAGGTCCTCACATAGTTGTTCTACATCCCGTGGGAATAAACTAGTCTGGATCTCCATTAGGTTCTCAGTCTTCGCGAAGATTTCTGAGCAACACTTCTTCATATCATTGCTCTGTTTCACGTCTTTCAACGTGGTACAAGTCATGTTACATTTGAACTAAACTATGTCAGCAAATTCATCCTGTGAGTCATAATTGCATTACTGTCTCTATAGTTCATTGGCGTAATGGAGTCCTCTCCCCCAACACAATTTTGAATATCGTTTAAGGAGCATGCTAAATCAGCAATTATTGTCAAGCTTTTTGTATCCCTGAGCCAAATAGGTTACTAACCAGTAAGTGTCAATTGCATGACTGTGCATCTCCACTGTTAATGGAGAGAGATTTCATTTCCTGAAGATCATTACTTAAACAAACAGGGTTTTATGGCAGGCTGATAATTTCCCAAGCAACAGCACTTCCCAATCCAGATTTAATTATTTTAATTAAATTCACCAGATGATACAGTTGGATTCAAAATCATTCTGGTTTTTGAATAGCGGACCAGTAACTTTATAATACAGCACCTATTCTCTGTTAGGATTTGCTGTTACCTGTCTTTAATGTCAACTCCAAATTTACTCGGCAGAGTCCACAGTTAAGTCCATTTTCCAGTCATCAACCCAACTAGTGATAGCATTTGATCATTCTGAATATCCAGCATGGTTTTGTATATTTTCATCAGCATCCAGTATTACCCAGGATTAAAGAGGCAACACAAACTGTGATAATCTCTAAGTTTTGCCTTTCCCTGAATCCAAAATAAATTCTGCATGTACAATAATAAAAGAAATATTTCTTCCAAACCAACTATCTCCCAGAGAATCATTAGGCTTCATTCCTAATACCATGAGTTTAATCTCATAATGAGTTTAGTAGTTCATACATTAAAGTTTATGCACAGATAGTTAGCAGCACCATTTTAGATTGTGTCAGGTAAGAATTCAGCATGAGCAAACAGAGTCAGATTGATGGGACAGACATGATTGAGAGTGAACTCCTTCTTCCTCTTTTGGGACAATGACCAAGAGACAAACACCTTAACAACAAGACCTTGAAAACTGCAGCACAAAAAAGAAAACAAGCATCAGAGCATCACTATTAAACAGTGGAACATCTCAAGAGCAAGATGGACACCTCATCTATCAAGTTAGACAACTATTTTTGAGCTTTTGATTTTTCGAGGTAATCTTTAAAAATTAAGTCGCTTTCCCTCTTTGCTTTTAGAAAAACTCACAAAAAATTGGTGGATGCTATTTTTCTAACCACTGAACATTTTTGTCTGATTTCCTTTACCGAAATACAGTAAAATACAGATACAGCCTTTTTTTTTGAAAATACAGTACAATGTTATTGTTATTACAGAATTGTCATACTAAATCTAATGCCTTTGTATCAGATTTCTCTCCATGCTATTTAAACAGATATTTCAATGCTTGATGGTTTTCATAAAACAGCAGAGCAGGAATTTGATACAAGCATGTTAAGCATTCTTACCATGATACCACCAAGATTATTTGCCTCTTAGCTGGAGACTTTAAAACTGTAATAGATACTCTAAGCACGAGCCAAAGAATTTGTTGCAATTAAAAACAGCTTCAATTACGTGTTTCATCTCTCTCCTGTACTGCATACGCCAAGTTGAAAAGAAATTGAAGGGTGAATGAACCACAAAGTAACACAGCACACAATGATTTCACTTGGCCTATTATGGCTGTGCCAAATTATTCAGTCTCATTCCCTTTCTCATTTCACAGAGCCCCACATATGCTTCTTTTTCAAGCACATATTCAATATACTTACGAAAAATTAGATTCAAATGCTGCCAGTGCTCTCGTAGAAAGTGTATCTCATGTTAGGATAACTCACTGTGCTAAGGAAAGTCCTATCTTCCTCTTCTTTTGTCAATTACCTTTTCATCACTTGCCTTCTGCCAGTAGAAACAGTTTCATCTTCTTCAGACTACAAGAAGACGTTAATTTTGAAAACCTCTGCAAGTCCCATTTCATTGTGAAGGCAACAGTCCCATAAGCTCCAAGGCACTGGGCCAAGAGCTGCAGAATGATAATAACCCAAAGACTATTTCTGCCTGAAATTTTCAAGATAGCCCCCTCTATGCTGTAATTTTTTTATGTGACTTTATGTTACTGGCTTCTCCTATTTCTCTACATTACTGATACTTTGATCCCTGGTACAGTCTCCAAGGCCTTGACCTCCTTAAACTGTGTTTTACAGAACTGGACACAATTCTTCTTTTGACATGATGGAATAACTTTAATTTGATTCTTCATACTCCGTAAGTGGACTCTCAGTGAATTGATGAGTGAACTAACGATTCAATCTGTAGTATTGTTGCATAAGCATCTCAGTTTCCACCACTCAACCTACCTGAATGAGCCCAGAGTCACAAAGCATAAAAAAAGGCCCTTTGGTCCAACAGCTCCATGCCAGCCAAGGTTCCCATCTAAGCCACTTCCATTTGCTTACATTTGGTGCATATCGTTCTAAACATTTCTATCCATGTTTCACTCCAAGTACCTCATAAATGTTGTAGATGAACCACTTCCATTGGCAGTTCATCCCATATATGGTCATTCTCTGGGTGAAAAAGTCACCCTGCAGGTTCCCATCAAATCTTTCCCCTCTCACTCTAATCGTATATCCTCCAACCTGAGGAGAGAGTGTGTGCATTCACCCTATCTATGCTCCGTATGATTTTATACCTGTCTATTAATTTGGGCCAGATGGTGGTGCAATGGCATCAGCGCCTGACTCTGGAGCGAAGGCCCCCCTTGTTCGAATCCAAATCGGGCCACCCCCGAGCACACCTTCCATCTGTGCCGGGTTGAGCGTCGAGCTAGCCACTCGGCCTCGTAAAAGAAACAAGGGTCGAGTCAAGAATATTCATATCGCGACCCGGTTAATCTGAAAGGAGACCAATCCTGACACCACGCACCAGACAAGAATGGCTGACTGTCCGGTGCGACACGTTAAAATAAAAACCCTCATTCTCCTGTGCTCCAATGAATGAAGTCCCTGCTTCTTTACTCAATGCCCTTACTGATGAAGGCCAATGTGCCAGAGATTGGGTGGTACCTTCACCAGCCTGTCTACCTGCAATGCCACGATCACAGAACAGTGTACTTACACTCTGGTGTACCTCAGTCATTGGATCATGGGTCATCATATCACACAACATAGAAACAGGTCCTTGGTCCACTGATTCTGCATCAACCATGAAACACCTACTTACACCAATCCCACAGAAAGATCATTTGATTTGAAGATCATCAGGGTCTCTCTTCCCGCCATCACGGACAGTTACACTACACATTGCATCCGCAAAGGAAACAGCATTATGAAGGACCCCATGCACCTCATACAAACTCTTCTCCCTCCTGCCGTCTGTGAAAAGGCTCCAAAGCATTCGGGCTCTCGCGGCCAGACTATGTAACAGTTTCTTCCCCCAAGCTATCAGACTCCTCAATACCCGAAGCCTGGACTGACACCTTGCCCTATTGTCCTGTTTGTTATTTATTGTAATGCCTGCACTGTTTTTGTGGTCCTGTGTAGGTCTGTAGTCTAGTGTAGCTTTCTCTGTGTTGTTTTTTTTTACGTAGTTCAGCCTAGTTTTTGTACTGTCATGTAACACCATGGTCCTGAAAAAAGTTGTCTCATTTTTACTATGTACCGTACCAAGCAGTTATGGTCGAAATGACAATAAAAGTGACTTGACTTGACTTGACTACATTCCTATCAACTTTTCAGTGTTTCTACCATTCAAACTAAGAACTTGAGGCAATTTACAGCAGCCAATTTACCTATCAGCTTGCATGTTTTTGGAATGTGTGAAGAAACCCATGCAATCATAGGGAGAATGTGCTAACTCCACACAGATATCACTGGAGGTCAGTATTGAAGTTGGGTCACTGGTCTTCGAGCTGTGTCACTGAAGAGCAATTCAACAGCATAAGAAGGAAATGGCACTAAGGAACAAAAACAACCAGAGCATACGCGTCTGCTAATGGAACCTCAAGTTCCTGGAGAATGTGTAAGGATAAGCCAATCAATAGTTTTACAGGGTCATCAATGATCTCCAGGACTCTACCACAGAGAGAAGTGTACCTTCAAAGTATATCAGATCAAGCTCTGTGCTCTACTTCAAACAGTGAAACATAGAGCTGTAATTACATATGTAATTAAATTCCTACATATCCTCAAAGTCTGAAGTAAATTTTGAGTTCAAAAGTCAAGAGGTTACATTGCAACTTTATAAAACTATAGTCAGGCCATATCTGGACAATAAAGTAAAATTTAGTATCAGAGTACTATTGGAGTATAAAAGTATAAACTTTAACTATGAAGTCCGTTATTTGCTATGCATGTACTCAATTTAGTAGAATGAAATCTTAGGAATGTAGAGGTAGCTAAAGAGCTAAAGAAATGTAGATTAGAACATTGCTCAGTTCTGAGTTTCCTATTTGCTATGCATGTACCCAATTTGGTAGGAGACTGCAGTCTTAAGATGACAATGGTGTGTTAATGAGAGGTAGCTAAAGAACTAAAGAAATGTAGATTAGAACATTGCTCAGTTCTGAGTTTATTATTTGCTATGCACAATGTACGTGTAAAATGCAACTAGAGATTGCTATAAAAGCTGCAGTGTCCGGGGATCGGTGGGCAATCAGCGACTAGCTCAATGACTGTCTCAGCTTTGATTTGCAAATTAAAGTTTAACCCTTCTTGAAGAATCTTCTGCGTCTCCTGGTCATTTGTAAGGCATGAAAAACCACGACATAATTGGCGACCGCGGCAGGACCGGATAGAGACCTGCAGAAGGGAAACGGCAGATTGGGAACGCTTCCTGGTCCTCTAAGGACCCCCACAAGGCTAACAGAATTAAGGGTGCACCCAAACAAAAGGAAAGTGCTTTTTGCGACAATTTGGACTAAGAATTCTGTTGGCTTTGGGGAGGTCTTGGAGTCTCAGAAGTGTGGAACCGCTGCCAAAGGGTCTCTCCGGTCCAAAGAATCTGGCAGAATTGGGGGTTAACAGAGGAGGCTCAGAGGATTGCTCAAGAACACTGCAGTGAGGGTAAGTACAAATAAGTTAATACGTTAAGAAAAAGTCCACGTGGTGTTGGTAAATCCCTGTGAGTACCGCTTCGTATGAAATGGAGGGCTGAACGGGCAGGGAAAGTAGAATAGAATTAGAGTAGAAAGTCCTCGTGGATACCGCCTTAAGAGATAAGGGTCTGCACGGGCGAGGTGTTAGAATAGAATTAGAGTAGAAAGTCCTCGTGGATACCGCCTTAAGAGATAAGGGTCTGAACGGGCGAGGTGTTAGACTAGGCGTAGAATTAGAGTAAGTTATAGGAAGAAAAAGTCCACGTGGTGTTATAGGAAGAAAAAGTCCACGTGGTGTTAGACTAGGACTAGGTGTAGAATTAGAGTAAATAATAATATCCAGTAAACAAATTGTGAATCTCTGAAATACCTTAACAAGAGAGAATAACATGACAGGTAAAGGAACAGCAGTAGAGATTCTGAGCAAAAAATTCCCATTAGTTCAAAATGAGATCACAAAAACTTCAGAAAAATGGGAAAAAAGAACCAAAAACCTGGTCACAAAGTGGCCAAACGAGGGAACATTTGATATAAGTTTGTGCGAAGAAATGGAGGGACTAATTAAAAAATTACAAATCAAAAGATAAATCTAAGAAAAGAGAGCAAAAAAGAGAACGAGAAATGGAAGTGCTAAAACTCTTCAGAACGGAGGGAGAAAGGCTGAGGAGGACAGGTAGAATATTGATTACAAGCGAGGAAGACACTAAGGTGCTGGAGAAACAGCCTGTTAAAGAGAAAGAAGGGTACAGTGAGAAGTTGGCTTCAGCTCCGTACCCGGATGCGAAAGAAACAGAAAAAACCCCTCCCTATAATGAGGAAGGAACTCCTAAGCAGTGCCCTCTGCTGACGGGAACAGTAAACATGCAGGGAGAAGTCCAAGTTTGGGATAATGAGGAGGAAAAAAAACAATACGAGAAGGAAAAAGCGGCGATATGGCAGGAGATACAGGCAGAAAGGATATAGATAGAACAGGTACAGAGAGAAATGCAAGAACAGATTGAACGGATGAAATACTTGAGAGAGGAAAAGGAATATGAGGAGTATCGATTATACCATAGAAATAAACAGACTAGAAAAGGTGACTCATTGGAGGAGCAAGAGTTAAGTGGAGAGAGAGAGGATGTGAGAATTTGTGGGGAAGAGGTAGGAGGCAGAAGCCTAGAAGGAAAGAAGGAGGCAGTAGGGGAGCGACTTGCGGAAGTAGAGAGAGAGCCAGATAAGTTACTGAAAGGGGATTGCCAGGAGAGATGCGGAAAATATTCTAGGGGCCAACCAAGTATTGAATCAAGACAGAAAGGAAGGACTCCACAGGGAGACCGAGGGAAGAGCAGAACCCCAGAGACATTTGTGTGGGAGGCAGTAAAGACATACCCTGAGACAGATGGGGAGTCAGGTGAGGAGGAAAGCCAGGGCAGGTGGGAAGGAGCAGGAAGAATGATGCCGTTGTTAGTTCAAGGATCAGGACAAGTGCAGTACATCCCTTGGGGATCCCAGGACCTAGAAGGGCTGAAAAACACTCTGCCCAATTTACATGAAGGAGCAGGGAAATGGATTAGAGCCTTTGAAGAAGAAACAGCGTGACGATTATTGGCTATGGGAGATTTGAAGGCACTGTTGATAAGGTTGATGGGAACCTCCAAATTTAACGAACTAATGGAAATGGCTGGCATAGTAAACTCGAACGACCCAAGAACTGATGGAGATGGGTTTGACAGAGTGAGGCAGAGTGTATGGCAGGCCCTCAGAAAGCTTTATCCACCCAAAGTGGACCCCAAAGCCTTAAAAGGGGATCCACTGGGAGACACTGAAAACCCAGCAGCCTACGTAGAAAACCAGTTGAAAAGGTGGAGACTGGAGACTGAGCAAGAGGTGGAGAATAGCTTATTTATGACTTCACTGTTCCGACATAGCACTTTGGATGCAATGCCACCACAAGTAAAATCCAAACTGGAGGAGGTGGTTGGGCTAACGGTAAAGACCCCACAAGAATTTAGAGACCACGTAGTCCATGCGGTTGAGAAATACCGGAAAGACAAACAAAGGTTGGCTGAGCAGCAGGAAGAGGTGCAAAGAAAGTTAATACAAATGCAGCTCGAAGAACTCAAAAAGAAGGAAAAAGAGAAAAACAAAAAAGATGCTGCCAACAACCACCGGTTCGAGTACAGCCATCGAGCTGGACAAAGCACTGCTATATGGAGGGACCGATCATACTGTAAGACAAGGGCTGGAAAACCCCATGCCAATAATTAACTTTGAGGGAGCATTCCCACAAATGCTCTATCAGGAACAGACTAAATTCAAACAGCCCAGACAGGACTGGAAGTCCCAAGGAGGGGGACAGAGGAGCTATGGGCAAAGGAGACCAGTGAGAAGACAGTGGGAAAGAGGTAGAGAGATTGTGCTGGGAATGTAATCAGCCAGGTCACATGAGAAGAGATTGTCCGTTTATACTATGGCCTGTCACACACCAGCAGGAACCGATAAGAAGGGAACTAAAGTTTAGCCAAGGACCAGTCCCCACAGGCCCAAGCGGACCTGTGAACCCCTATGCGAGGTATTAGGGGTGCCCCGAGAACTTGAGTGGGAAGGGACATTACCCAATGATAACAAGGGAGGCAGATGAGGAACCCATTGTTCAGGTTATGTTAGAAGGGCAACTGACACCAATGATGATAGATACTGGAGCCACGTACACTTGTGTACAGCCACAGAATGCCCTTCACCTTCCCATGACAGGAAAGTTTATTAAGACGGTAGGGTTCTCAGGGAAAACAGTTGACACAGTGCACAGCTCCAGTGCGGTTGAGAATGGGAAATAAATTGTTTGGCCGGTGCTAGTATTTAAAGGAACTCCGATTAATTTGTTAGGCAGAGATGCCTTGTTGAAACTGGAATTAAAATTAGAATGCACCAGAAATGGGCTGAGTGTGAAAAGAGCAGGGGCTCAATTGATAGTGCGAGAAGACAAGAAGGCTAATGTCTTTTGGATAGGAGACATCGCA